>NC_037670.1:170088136-170347595 GCF_003255815.1 Theropithecus gelada | reverse complement strand
AAAAAAAAAAAAAAAAAAAAAAAAAAAAAAGAAATATGATCTTTTATAATTACAAATTGATGGAGACAAACTTATTCAACATTTTGAAACAGCTTATATCTTGTATTAGTTGTGGAAGGAGATAATTTAGGGAAAGTAGAATTAATATATAAATATTATTAGGAAAGATCAAGCAAGATCAAATTCTCTGAAGAAAGTTTTAAAGAAAATTTATGTGGTGCTCTAAAATGTGGCAGTGGCTAATGTTTTCACAAACAGTTTTAGCTTGTAGAAAGTTCTCAGAGATAAGTACTATTTTATCATTCTCCAGTTTATCATACTTGTTACGAGCTACAGTCAAAATGAGTGTAGGAAACAAGAAAGGAATAAGTGAGAATTGTTGCTTGTGGGTATGACAATTTAAGGGGAGGAATTTAAATGATATATCAGAACAGCTGTATTTAGGGAAACATTTTATACTTTCTATATTCTAAAGTTAATTTTTTCTTCTTTCTTCCTCCTTAAAACAATTTTCCACAATGTTTCAGTTTTGCAAATGGGTTCCATCTAATTAATCTATGAAGTGATGATAATATGATTAATCTATGAAGTGTTGGGGGAAATATAGCATAAATGTGCAAAGCAAAACATGGCATTTCAAGCCTGAAGGATTTTGAGATTACCTCATTTATCTGTATACGATGTCTAAAAGCCTCAACTAAGTAAATACAGAAGTTTAGTAAATGTATGTAACAGTGTTTTATTATCTTACTCATGAGAATAACAAACATGAGAGCCTTATTTCAAGACAATTTGTATACAATTCTCATAAGCTTGAATATAGAAACTAACTAGATATATAGTTTCTATATACATTAGCATATTGATTTCAGGATGTCTATTTTACTTTCCAAATTAACACTACCTATAAGAGTCATTAATCTAATCATCACTTTATGTTTCAGTTAATTATAAATGCTGTTGAACTACACTTGGCCAGGCATTGATCCATATATATCTTACTAGAAATATCCTTAAAATGCAGTGTATGACCATTCATCATTAAATTCACTTATGAAGCACCCTTTGCATTTCTTTTTATGCTACAGTGCTCAGTTCCAAGCTGATCCTTGGACTAGATTTTTGGCTGATTCGAGCACAATCTGATAAAGTCAAAGGTTTGGTCTTATTAACACTGTTTCATAGTCACAGGTTTCACTTCTCTCTCTAGCTTACAAAAAGATGTGGACATAGAAACTTCTGGGGAAAAATTCAAAAGGAGTTTAAGGCAATCGTAACCTCTGGAAATGAATATTTAATAATTTTATTCAATAAATTCATTCATTTCTTAAAAAATAAAAATCTCGTTCTAACAATTCATGTACCCTCAGAAGTATAGTGCATCTATTAAGAACACTGCCTTTTGAGTTAGACTGCCTTGGTTTAAATCTTGACTTTGTCATGTATTAAATATATACTTTTGAAAAATTTATGTAACCTCTTCTTTACGTGTCAATTTTCTTATATATAGAATAGGTATAAACTAGTAACTACTGCATAGAATTATGTAACGATAAAATGAGTTAGTACATATAAAGCCCTTATAATTGACTACTACATAGCATCAGATAAATTATTATTATTAATTTTAGTATCAAGGAATAGGGTAATGCCTTAATCTTATTATTTAAATATCAGAATTTTTTCTTGCCTTATTTTTTAATTTTTATTTTAAGTTCAGGGGTGCAAGTGCAGGTTGTGACAAAAGTAAACTTGTGTCATGGGGGTTTGTTATGCAGATCATTTCCTCACCCAGGTATTAAGTCTAGTACCCATTATTTATTTTTCCTGATCCTCTCCCTATTCCTATCTTCCACCCTTGGAAAGGCCTCAGTGTGTGCTCATCCCCTCTATGGGTCCATGTGTTCTCATCATTTAGCTCCCACTTATAAGTGAGAATATGTGGTATTGATTTTCTGTTACTGTATTAGTTTGCTGAGGATAATGGCCTCCAGTTCCACCCATGTTCATGCAAAGGACATGATCTCATGTTTTATGACTGTGTAGTATTCCATGATGTGTATGTGCCATATTTTATTTATCTACAATATTATTGATGGCCATTTAGGTTGATTCCATGTCTTTGCTATTGTGAATAGTGCTGCAATGAACATTCTCTATTCTGTTCCATTGGACTATGTGTCTGGTTTTATACTTTACCATAATGTTTTGATTAATATAGCTTTGTAATAAATTTAAAAACTGGGTAGTGTAATGCCTCCAGTATTTTATCACTTTCAGTATTACTTTTACCACTCAAGGCTCTATTTTGGTTTCATAAAAATTATAGCATTGCTTTTTTCTATTTTTGTGAAAAATGACATTTCTATTTTGAGAGAGATTGCCCTGAATCTATAGATTGGTTTATGTCATAAGGCCATGTTAACAATATTAACTTTTTAAATCCAAGATCATGGGATGTCTTTCCATTTCTTTGTGTGCTGTTAAATTTCTTTCACCATTGTTTTGTCATTTTCCGTGTAGAGGTGTTTCACCTTCTTAGTTAAATTTATTTGTAGGTGGGTTTTTTTTGTAGCTATTACACTTGGGATTGCCTTCTTGATTTCTTTCTCAGCTAGTTCAATATTGGTATATAGAAACATTACAAATTTTGTGTGTTGATTTTGTATACTGCAAATTTACTGAAACTGTTTATCACATATAAGAAGTTTTGGTGGAGTTTTTAGGTTTTCTATGTATAAGATCATGCCATCTGCAAAGAGGGGTAATGTGTCTTCTCTTTTTCCAATTAGGATGTTTTTATTTCTTTCTCTTGCCTGGTTGCTCTGGCTAGAACTTACAGCTCTATGTTGTACAGGAATGGTGAAAGTGGGGATCATTATCATATTCCAGTCCTTACATGAAAGACTTTCAGCTATTCTCCATTCAGTATTATGGTAGCTGTATGCTTCTCGTATTTTGCCTTTACTATGTTGAGATTTGTTCCTTCTATGCCCAGTTTATTGAAAAATTTTTATCATAAAGGGATGTCGAGTATTGCCAGTGTTTTTTTTCTGTGTCCATTGAGATGATCATATGGTTTTTGGCCCTCATTCTGTTATTATAATGTATCATGTTTATTGCTTTGAATAGCGTGAATCCTCTTTGCATCCCTGACATAAATTCCACTTGATGATGGTGTATTACATTTTTGATGTGCAGATTTGATTGTCTTCAATTTTGTTGGAAATTTTTGCATCTGTGTTCATCAGGAATATTGTTTTATGGTTTCACATATTTGTTGCATACTTGTCTAGTATTAGGGTAATGTCGGACTCATTGAATGAGTAAGGGAGAATTCCCTCCTCTTCAAATTTTGGGCATAGTTTGGAGAAAATTTGTATTACTTTTTTTGTTAATTTTGGAAGAAGTTGGCAGTAAAACTATCTGACCCTGGACTTTTATTCACTGGGGCAATTTTATTAGGGTTCAGTCTCATGACTTATTATTGGTCTGTTCAAATTTTCTACATTTTCCTGATTGAATCATAGTAAGTAGTGTGTGTTTAGGAATTTGTTTGTTTTCTCTAGGTTTTCAAGTTTGTTGGTTCAAGTTCATAATCATCTCTGATAATGTTTGTATTTCTATGGTATCAGTTGTAGATTGCCATTTTCATATCTAATTTTATTTATTTGAATCATCTCCCTTTTTTCTTGGTTAGTCTAGATAGTAGTTTATCAAATTTTCTTATGTTTTCAAGAAAAAATTACAAATTTTGTGTTTTGATGATTCTTTGATTAATTTTTAGTCTCTATTTTGTTTTGTTTTCTCTGGTCTTTATTCTTTCTCTCTTTCTCCAAATCTGAGTTTTGTTTGTTCGTACTTTTCTACTTCTTTAAGATGCATTGTTATTTATTTGATATCGCTCTACTTTTTTGATGAAGGCATTTATTACTACAAGCTTTACTCTTAGCACTGGTTTTGCAGTACTCCAAAGATTTTTGTATACTGTGTTTCAATTTGCCTGTGTAATGACTTTTTAAATTTCTTCCTTAATTTTTTTCTTGACCCAATGTTCATTCAGGAGAATGTTGTACCATTTCCCTGTATTTGTACAATTTTCAAAGTTTTTCTCATTACTGAATTTTAATTTTTAGCTGTTGTGGTCTGAGAAAATACTTGATATGATCTTCATATTTTAAAATTAGTTGAGAATTACTCTCTGTCCTAACATATGTTCTAGTGGAGAGATGTTTCATGTGTGCATGAGAAGAATGTGTGTTCTGTAGTGATTGGATGAAATGTTCTGTGCCTGTTAGGTGCATTTAATCTAAAGTACAGCATACTAAAGTACAGCATAAATCCTAGTTTCTTTGTAAATTTTCTATTTCATATGTCTAATACTGAGATTGGGGCACTGAAGTCCCCAGCTATGATTATATTAAAGTCTATATCTCCCTTTAGCTCTAATGTTTGCTTTACATATGTGAGTTGTCTGGTATTGAGTGCATATATATTTTGAATTGTTATATTCTGTTGCTGAATTGATCCCCTAATCATTATATACTGATTTTTTATCTCTTTTTACTGATTTTGACTTGAAATTTGTCTTATCTAATAAAAGTATGGCTAACTTTACTCATTTTTGGGTTTTGTTTGTGTACATTATTGTTTTCATTCCTTTCCTTTCAGCCTATATGTGTCTTTACAGGTGAGATGAGTTTCTTGTAGACAGCATATAGTTGGATCATTTTTTAAAAAATCAGGCTGTATCTTTTAAGTGAAAAGTTTAATTATTTTATTTTCAAGGTTATGATTGATATGTGATATCTTATTTTTGTCATTTTATTAATTGGTTTCTGGTGGTGTTTTGAATATCTTTCATTTCTTTCACTTTTTGTTTATTGTTACAGTTTGGTGGTTTTCTGTAGTGCTAATAGTTGAGTCCATTCTCTTCTTTGTGTGATTCCTCTATCAGTGAGTTTTTCTTTCATGCATTTCCATGATGATAGGAAATCATCTTTCCTATCATCTTTCACTTTCAGATGTTAGACTCTCTTAAACATTTTTTTGTATGGCAAGTCTAATGGTAATGAATTCCCTCAGGTATTGATTGTCTGAGGAAAACTGTGTTTCTCCTTCATTTAAGAAAAATAATTTTGCTTGATGTAGTATTCTTGGCTGACAGTGTTTTCTTTCAGCACTTTGAATATATCATCTAATTCTTTATCAAAACCTGTAAGGTTTTTGTGAGAAAACTGCTGTTGCCTTCAATTCTGGGTGTATGCAGTAGTTATGTCTTCATATGATTACTTTGGCTGTAAATAGCACCAGTGGTGCCTGATTTCCTTAGTGGCTTAGGGTGTGGTTAGTAGAGGCTGTGATAAAGTTTTGATGAGAATGGGGACATCAGATGAGCTTGTCCTCAGGCCTCAGTGGTGGTGGCTGCATGCCAAATATGCCTGTTCTTGAGTCCCAGGTCTGAATATGCTGGTACTCATGTTAGTGTGTCAAGGCAGGCCAATTCTTGGCCTTCAGGTGGCTTTCTTGAAGGCCAGCAGGGGTAGCAGGAGGCTGGGCAGGTGCATGAGACCTTGAGACCCTGAGGAGTAGGTGTGCTATATAGGTGATGACAGTTAGCAGTGGAGGGACAATCATCTGGCTCCCGAGTGGTCTATGCTGGTATTGGTTGTGACTACAATAGGCTTGGTGAGCCAGTATCTAGGTCTGGTGATGGCATATATATGTGGATGCCATCTATACTGACACTGGCAGGTTGAGAGGGCCCATGTGGGAGGGCCTGTCTTCAGGTGGAGAGGAGTGCTCAGGCACCAAAGGTTGTGTATGAGGCTGAGCAATTCCCAGGCCTTTGGACTGTGTGCTCAGGCACTGTGGGCAGGGGTGGAGACAGGCTGGGTGGGCCTGTCATCAGGCCTCCAAGTGTGCCTTCTGGCTTTGGGGGGCAGGGGTGAGATGACACCCAGCTACCCAGCAAAATGCTGAGGTGGAGACTGTAGTGGCTCTGCTATAGCCTTGCTGCTGAGTAGGGCAACATTGCTTTCAGTGGTAAACAGGTGCATGAGAAGTGTGTATTTTGTCTTTAAGTGGTGGTTGCAAGCAGGGTAGCCTGTCTTCAGGGTGCTTGCAAATGCAAGGCAGTACTGCTACTGAGGGTGACAGAGTAACTATAATAGCATGTGCTTTGATGGTGGCAACAACAGCTGGCAGTGTTGACTTGCTGTGGACTGGGAATGTCAATGAGGCTCCAGGATCTTTAGATGGAGGAGTTATTGGGCTCCAGGTTAAGGTACAATCTGATGGTGGTTGGGTTCTCAATGTGGCACCATGATGTAGCTTCTGAGAACTCGGGGTGTATGAGATCCAGTGTAAGCTCCCACTCTGAAGCAATGATGTCATGTGGTTTTGAGGGATCTTCCTATGTTAGTCTCAGGGCCCATGTGGGTTGAGGGGCTGTCCCATAGCAGGAATCTGGGGTAGAAATAAGGACTGCTACTGGTCACTCACTTACTATTTGCTCACACTGGGGAGACTCAGTGGGCTCCCAGTCAATCTTAGCCTAGCAGGCTGCCTTGTTTGTCTCTCTTTTCTTGGCATTAGAGTTACCTGTAATGTCTCGGTTGAATTCCAATATTTGCTCCTAAGTGATCTATTTAAAGTGTGATTATAATGTCCTTGTTTTGATTATTTCTAATGGAGGAAGTGAGTACCAAATATTGCTAGTCATCAGTTTTAAAATTCCTTAAGTTTACTGTATTTTGGATAATAGTCATTTTAACTGGGATGAAATAATAATGCATTCTGGTTTTGATTCACATTTCTCTGATGATTCATGATAATGAAATTTTTTTTACATACCTGTTGACTACTGATATCTTCTTTTGAGAAATACTCCTTCACATCATTTGCCTATTTAAATTGTATTATATTATTTTTATTAGTAGTAGTAGTAGTATTGTCATTATTATTGCTGTTGACATTTTGTTCATCATATATTCTTGTGCCAATCTTATGTTGGGATTTGCAAATATTTTTCTTCCATTCTGTAGTTTATCTCTTCATTGTGGTTTTCCTTTTCTATGTAAAAGCTTTTAGCCTGATATAATCCCATTTGTCTACTTTTGCTTTTTTGTTTATGCTTTTGCAGTCTTTCCATAACCAAAACATATTTCCTCAGACCAATGTCCTGAAGAATTTCCTCAAAATTTTCTTCTAGTAGTATGATAGTTTCAGATATCATATTTACATATTTAATCTACTTTATTATTTTTTTTTGTATGTGATAAGCAATAAGAGTCTAGTTTCATTCTTTGGCATGTGAATTTCCTGTCTTTCCAGCAACAATTATTGAAAAGACAGTCCTTTTCCCCAATGCATGGTGTTGGTGCCTTTGTAAAAAATAAATTGACCGTAAATATGTGTATATATTTCTGTATTCTCTATTTTGTTCCAATGTTCAATGTGTTGTTTTTATACCAATATCATGCTATTTTGATTACTTTAGCTTAGTAGTATATTTTGAAGTCAGGTAGTGTGATGCCACCAGCTTGGTTCTTTTCCTCATAATTGCTTAGGCTATTTGGGTTACTTTTTGGTTTCATATGAATTTTAGGATTGCTTTTTTATTCATGTTAGAAATGTAATTTTTATATTGATGGGGATTACTTTGAAACTGTAAATTGTTTTGTTTACTAAGGACATTTTAAAATATTAATTCTTCAAATCCATGAATAGAATATCTTTCCATGTTTGTGTAATGTTTAATTTCTTTTTTTTGACTTTTGTTATCCTTAGCAAACTAATACAGGATGAGAAAAACAAATACCACATGTTCTTCCTTATAAATGGGAGCTAAATGATGAGAACACATGGACATGTACAGGGGAACAGTAGGGTGGAGGGTAGGAGGAAGGAGAGGATGGGGAAAAATAACTAATTGCTGCTAGGCTTTAATACCTGAGTGATGAAATAATCTGTATTCTTTAATTCCTTCATCAGTGTTTCACAGTTTTTATTGTAGATATCTTTTACTTCTTTGGTTAAATTTATTCCTAGGTATTTTATTTATTTTTTGTCTCTATTGTAAATGGAATTGCTTTTGAAATTTCCTTTCCACACTATTTTGTGTTGGTATACATAAATGATACTTCTTTTGTATGTTAATATTTGTATTCTGCAGCTTTACTGAATTTATTTATTTATTTATGAGACAGAGTCTCACTGTATTGTCCAGGCTGGAGTGCAGTGGCATGATCTCTGCTCACCTCAACCTCTGCTTCTCAGGTTCATGTGATTATCCTGCCTCAGCCTCCAGAGTAGCTGGGATTAGGAGTGGGCATCACCACGGTTGCCTAATTTCTGTGTTTTTCATAGAGACAGGGTTTTCCCACATTAGCCAGGCTGGTCTCAAACTCGTGACATCGGGTGATCTGCCCACGTTGGCCTCCCAAAGTGCTGGGATTACAGGCATAAGCCACTGTGCCTGGCCTGAATTTATTTTCAGTTCTAACAGTTTTTAGTTGGAGTCACTAGGTTTTTCTAAATATGAGATCGTGTTTTCTATAAGTAAGGACAATTTGACTTACTCCATTCCTATTTGGATACCCTTTATTTTTTCTCTTTCCTAATAGCTTTGACTAAGACTTCCAGTACATCGTTTAATAAAAGTGGTAAAAATGGGCATCCTCATTTGGTTTCTGAGCTTAGATAAAAGGCATTCATTTTATTTTCTCCAGTTCAATATGATGTTAACTGTGAGTTTGTTACATATAGCATTTATTGTTTAGATGTATTTTCCTTCTATACCCAATTTGTTGCAAGTCTCTATCATGAAAGATGCTAACTATTATCAAAGTTTTTTTCTGAGTTTATTGAGATAATCTGATGGGTTTTGTTCTTTATTATATTAATATTATATATTGTAATTATTGATTTGTGCATGTTAAAATATTCTGGCATCCCTGGGAAGAATTATAATTTATTATGATGTATTATCCTTTTGATGCCTTGTTATATTTGATTTGCTAGCATTGTTTTGAGAATTTTTGTGTCTGTATTTATCAGGGATATAGGTCTGTATGTAGCTTTCTTTTTTGGTTGCATCTTTGCCTGGTCTAGGTATCAGAGTAATGTTGGTTTCAGGGAATGACCTAAAAGAAACTCCCTCCTTTTTAATGTTTTGGAATAATTTTTTTTTTTTTTTTTTGGTGGGGAGCAGGGTGTTAGGTTTTTGTAAGTTTGGTAGAATGTAGTATTAAAGCCATCCAGCCTTGAGCTTTACTTTACTGGGACACTTTCATTACTGATTCAATTTCTTTACTTGTTATTGGTCTATTCAAGTTTTCTATTTCTTTTTCAAGTTTTCTATTTCTTCTTGGATTGGTCTTGGTGTGTGTTTATGAATTGTTTATTTCTTCTAGGTTTTCCAATCTGCTAGGGGCATAGTTGTTTATAATAGTCAATAATGATTCTTTATACTTCCGTAGTACTAGTTGCAATGTCTTTTTTGTTTGTTTTTTATTTTATTTGATACTTATGTCTTTTAAAGTTGATCCAGCTAAAAATTTGTAAATTTGTTTATCTTTACGAAAAAAGCAACTTTTCATTTCATTGATATTTTGTATTGTTTTGTAGGCTCTATTTCACTTAGTTCTGGTTCGATTTTATTCTTTCTTTCCACTAATTTTTAGTTTTGTTTGTTGTTGCTTTTTCAGTTTTTTGAGGGACATCCTTAGGTTATTTGAAATCCTTCCACTGTTTAATGTAGACATTTATCATTATAAATTTTATCTTAGTACTACTCTTTCTATATCCCATAGCTTTAGGTATGCAGTGTTTTTATTTTCATTGGTTTCACAAAATGTTATGATTCCTATTATAATTTATTCATTAACCCAGTCGTCATTCAGGAACATTTTATTTAATTTCCATGTATTTGTTTAGTTTGCAGTGTTCCTCTTGTTATTGATTTCTACTTTTATTCCATTTTGATGTGAAAAGTTACTTGAAATAATTTTGATTGTTTTAAACTGATTGTGACTTGTTTGTTTTAAACATTTTGTGACTCGTTTTGTGGCCTGACCTATGGTCTATCCTGGAGAATACCACTTGTGCTGATGAGAAGAATATGTATTCTGTAGTCATTGGATAAAAGTTTCTGTAATTGTTAGCTCCATTCGATCTATGTTTTAGTTTAATTCCAGTGTTTCTTTGTTGATATTCTTTCTAGATGATATTTACAATGCTGGAAGTTGGGTGTTGAAATCCCCAAATATTTTGTTTTGAGGTTCATCTATCTCCTTAACACTAATATTTGCCTTATATAAATGAATGCTCCAGTGTTGGGTGCATATATAATACATTTACAATGGATGTATTCTTCTGATAAACTGGGACCTTTATGATTATATAATGAACTTTTTTGTCTCTCTTTTTTTTCTGGACTTAAAGTCAATTTTGTCAGATATAAACATAGCTACTCTTGCATGCTTTTAGTTCTTATTTGTATAGGATATACATTTCCAACTTTGACTCAGTCTAAGTGTATTTTTACAGATAAAGTGAGCTTCTTCTAGCAGGATATAGCTGAGTCTTTTTTTTTTTAATCCATTCAACCAGTCTATCTTTTAATTGAAGAATTTAAACCATTCACATTCAAGATTGTTACTGGTCGGGCAAGACTTACTCCTGACATTGTGTTGATTGTTATCTGATTGTTTTATATACTCTTTGTTCCTTTCTGCCTCTATTATGGCTTATCTTTATGAATTGGTGGCTTTCCTTAGTGATAATTTTTGTTTCCTCTCCCTTTCTCATTTGTGTATCTGCTCTTCCAGTGAGTTTTCTATGTTAATGTGATTTCATAATCATTGGTAAACCAATCCTCTGGCCCCTAGGTGGCACTTGTAGGCACCATTAGTGTTCTACCTCAAGTGAGCCAGTCTTTCTACCTTAGGTGCACTGTGTGAGCACCAGTGGGCCAGGTAAGCCAGTCCTTGGGTCCCTGGGTGGCACAATCAGGTGCCAGTAGTGGAGTCATCAGGCCTTGGATAATATGTTTCTTGGATCCCTGAACAAGATGCACAAGTGCTTCTGCTGGCAATGTCAGGTCAGTCCTCAGGTGCCTGATGGGGCTTGTAGGAATTGGTGGCACTTCTGGTGGGGTGAGTAAACTGATCCCAGGCTTCAGCGTTGAGTACACAGATACTGGCAGTATCATGAGGCTGGCTGGGCTTGCTGGTCTCTAGGCCCTCATAAAAGATTTCTTTTTATTCAAGGGATCAGCTTTTGTTGTTTAAAATTATTTTAGCTCATTTCACAGTTACTAGATATGCTTTATTTTTTTCAGACTTTCTTATAGTGTCTTTAAAAAAATGTCTGAGTGACGATAAGTAGGAATGGGGCAGCTTGAAATAAGCATGATCATTAAAGAAGAAATTAAGAAAGGTAAGGGAAAAAAGAGGAGGAAAATGTAGTGATTGGATTGCTTAAGATGTATCAATTACCATTAAGTTATACTTTAAATGGCTTCACACATGGATTTCCCCCAAGAACCATGACAATTCATTGTATTAACCTCATTGTATATATGAGTAAATCATGGATAATTTACTTGAATTTGCTACTGACATATACAAATATAAAGCAACACCTTTGGGAGGTGTTAATTTTGAAGTTTATATACAAACTCATCAAGATGAAGTAGTAAATTTATTTTCTCAAACAAGGACTCTCTGCATATTTTAAATATTCAATTTTTCATTGCTGCTGTATTCTGTACATCTGAATCAATAATTCATAATCATATGTCTACACTCTTGCCTGTCATTCTGATATATATTTTGTATATATTTACGTTTCTAATCTTGTGTAGTAAATTACTTCCAAACTTAGCAACCTAAAACAATCAACATTTGTTATCTTGAAGTTTCTGGAGGCCAGGATTCTGGGCATGACTTAACTAGGTGCCTCTGGCTTGAGGTCTCTCATAAGATAGTAATCAAGATGTTGGCTGGGCTGTAGTCATCCAAAGGCTCAACTGGGAAAGGATGCACTCATGTGGCTCTTTGTCGCTCTCATGTCTCCTGAGTTTTGACATTAATTATTTGTCCTGTAGACAGCTCATTTCCACCTAGTGTGAGAGTTCTGAGGGAGAGAGAAAAAGAGAGAGAGTGAAGGAGAGAGAAAGAGAGAGAGACAGAGAATGCACCAAGATGAAATTTTCAACCGTTTTATCTCTTACAATTGATATCCTGCCATTTCTGCCATATTCTATTCATTAAAATTGAGTCAATGTAAACTCTTTGCACTCAAGGAGAGAAGATTATACGGGGCATGCATATCAATAGACGAAGATATTATAGGATACTATTTTCAAGGTTTATCACATTCTTAAGACTTTTATTAAACTAGTTAATATTATAAACCATGCTGGTTAGAAGGAAATTCAGAAAAAAAGTGTTCTATTTTTGGCAGTTAATCAAGTGTTTAATATGCTTCAGTCAGAATTATTTGAGTTAATCATATACAATATTCACACCTCTAAATTTTAATATGTATTCCCAATATATTCAGAAGATTTAAAAAGAATAAATTGCAAAAACTTAATGATTTCCCATAGCATCAGTTTACTGTTTTTATTCCCTTTAGCATTTTATAGTTTACTTTTTCTCTGTTTTCCCAGTGTTCTTCTTCTGCCTGGACCTAAGGTGTTTTCTTGTCTTCAGGATATTCATGCTAATGCATGTTTTAATGTATGAAAAATTCTTATCTTTTGTAGGACCTCATGGAATTTTTAAACCTGATGATTGTCATTATCATTTAAGAACATGTATTTAGGAAGAGAAATGAAGGAGTTATAAAACAGCAATGATATAATCATTTTAATATTAATAAGAACACAATATCAAAAGGGGTATAGAGCCTTCCTTGAAAACTACATTGTACTAAGTGGAATATGTTCCTCACAATGTGAAATATATTTCTTTCACAGTGAATTATAATGAGTTCACTATCATGTTTCCATTTTTCTTAATTTACTTTAATTAATAATAAACTGAAATATTACATACAGCCTATTTTAATACTACTGTGAAGCAAATGTATATCATGTTTTTTACATGGCACCTAAGAATGAAACATCACTTTCATGCAGAATATTTAACTGGGATTAGGAAACATGACTCTTTTCCAAGGAGTCTGGCAATTCTTACTTTTTGAAAACAATTTAGAGATGAATATATAATTAATACTGTAAGTTACAGCAATTTTAATTTGTGCTATGGTTAAGAAAAAATAGAACTCTGCATTATAGCTAATTTATAAAAAGTAATGTTGTCTAATATGTTATAGGAGTGTCATGAATCAAAAGTATTTTAATTGTTCTTTTTGTATATCCTATGATGTAGTTCATCAAAGGAAAATGAGAAGTTTTGCTTTGTAATCATGAAAGAATAATTACATCTAGTGCCAGAAGGGATCTTAAGCTCATATAATCTAACCAACTGTATTAATTAAGGGCCAAGCAGGTGACACAAAACACCCAGTAATTGAACCAGGGGAAGTTTAAAAACAAATAATTATCATAGAAATAGGAGTAATGAGATGTTGGATAGTAAGAAATAAAGGGAACTCTATAAAGTTCAGAAATCACAGATATTAACACTACCTAAGACTGAAGAAGAGTGCTCAAAAAAGAGGTCACCATTCACAGGGCTGATGTATTAGTCCATTTTCACACTGCTATAAGGAGATACCCGAGACTGGGTAATTTATAAAGGAAAGAGGTTTAATGGACTCACAGTTCCACATGGGTGTGGAGACCTCACAATCATGGCAGAAGGTGAAGGAGGAGCAAAGTCATGTCTTACATGGCAGCACGCAAGAGACTGTAGGGGAACTGCCCTTTATAAAACCATCAGATCTCATGAGACTTATTCATTATTATGAGAACAGCATGGGAAAAACCTGCCCCCATGATTCAATTCCCTTCCACAGAGTCCCTCTTATGACATGTGGGGATTATGGGAGCTATAATTCAAGATGAGATTTAGGTGGAGATACAGCCAAATTGTACCATTCCACCCCTGGCCCCTCCCAAGCCTCATGTCCTCACATTTCAAAACCAATCAGGCCTATCCAACAGTCCCTCAAAGTCTTAACTCAATCCAGCATTAACTTGAAAAACCAAGTCCGAAGTCTCATCTGAGACAGGGCAAGTTCCTTTTGCCTAGGAGCCTGTAAAATCAAAACAAGTTAGCTATTTCCTAGATACAATGGGAGTATAGGCATTGGGAAAATACACCTGTTTCAAATGGGAGAAACTGGCCAAAACAAAGGGGCCTCTTGCAAGTCTGAAATCCAATAGGGCAGTCATTAAACCTTAAAGTTCCAAAATGATCTCTTTTGACTCCACATCTCACATCCAGGTCTTGCTGATGCAAGAGGTGGACTCCCATGGCCTTGGACAGCTCTACCCATGTGGTTTTGCACGGTATAGTACCCCCACCTGCTGGCTGTTTTCACAGCTGATATTGAGTGTCTGTGGCTTTCCCAGGCACAGAGTGCAAGTTTTTTGTGGATCTACCATTCTGGGGTCTGGAGGATGGTGGCCCTCTTCTCACAGGTCCACTAGGTAGTGCCCCAGTGGGGACTCTGTGCAGGAGTATCAACTTCACGTTTTCCTTCCACATCGCCCTAGAAGAAGTTCTCCATGAGGGTACCACCTCTGCAGCAAACTTATGTCTGGACATCCAGGTGTTTCCATACGACCTCTGAAATCTAGCCAGAGGTTCCCAAACCTCAATTCTTGACTTCTGTGTACCTGCAGGCTCGACATCATATGGATGCTGCAAAGGCTTGGGGATTGCACCCTCTGAAGCCAAGGCCAAAGCTGTACCTAGGCCCTTTTAGCCAAAGCTGGAGCAGCTGGGATGCAGAACACCAAGTCCCTAGACTACACACAGAAGAGGGACCCTGGGCCCAGCTCATGAAACTACTTTTGTCTCCCAGGTCTCCAGATCTGTGATGCGAGGGGCTGCTGTGAAGACCTCTGACATACCCTGCAGACATTTTCCCCATTGTCTTGGGGATTAACATTTGGCTACTTATTACTTATGCAAATTTCTGCAGCCAACAGCTTGAATTCCTCCTCAGAAAATGGGTTTTTCTTTCCTATCACATTGTCTAACTGCAAATTTTCTAAACTTCTATACTCTGCTTCCCTTTTAAAACTGAATGCATTTAACAACACCCAGGAAACCTCTTGAATTTTTTGCTGCTTAGAAATTTCTACTGCCAGGTACCCTAAATCATTTCCCTCAAGTTCAAAGTTCCACATATCTCTAGGGCAGGGGAAATGCAGGGACAAAATGCAGCCAGTCTCCTTGCTAAAACATAACAAGTCATCTTTGCTCCAGTTCCCAACAAGTTTCTCATCTCCATCTGAGACCACTTCAGCCTGGATTTCATTGTCCATACCATTATCAGCATTTTGGTCAAAGCCATTCAGCAAGTCTCTAGGAAGTTCCAAACCTCCCCACATTTTCCTGTCTTCTTCTGAACCCTCCAAACTGTTGCAACCTCTGCCTGTTACCTAGTTCCAAAGTCACTTCAACATTTTCAGGTATCTTTATAGCAGTGCCCCACTTGTACCAATTTACTGTATTAGTTTGTTTTCACACTGCTGATAAAGACATACTTGAGACTGGGTAATTTATAAAATAAAAAGAGGTTTGATGGACTCAAAGTTCCACATGTCTGGGGAGGCCTCACAATCATGGGAAAAGATCAATGAAGAGCAAAGGGACTTCTTACATGATGGTAGGCAAGAGAGGACTTGTGATTTTTATAAATCCATCAAGATATCTTGAGACTTACTATCATAAGAACAGCACAGGAAAGACCCACCTCCATGATCCAATTACCTCCCACTAGGTCCTTTCCACAACATGTGGCAATTGTGGGAGCTACAATTCAAGATGAGTTTTGGGTGGGGACACAGTCAAACCATATTAGTTCCCGAATCTCAATTCTTGTCTTCTATGCACCCGCAGGCCCAACACCACATGGAAGCTGCCAAGATTTGGGGCTTGCACCCTCTGAAGCAGTGTCTTGAGCTGTATCTTTGTCCCTTTCAGTCATGCTGGAGTGGCTGGGATGCAGGTCACCAAGTCCCCAGGCTGCATTCAGGAGGGTTGCCCTACCTAGTCCAGGATACTATTTTTCCCTCCTAGGCTTCTGGGCCTGTGATAGGGGCTGCCACACAGGTTTCCGACATACCCTAGAGATATTTTCCCCATTGTGGATGATTAGCATTTGGCTCCTTGTTTCTTATGCAAATTTCTGTAGCCACCTTGAATTTCTCCCCAGAAAATTTGTTTTCTTCCTTACTACTGCATCATCAGGCTGCAATTTTTTCCAAACTTTTATGCTCTGTCACCTCTTGAATGCTTTTCTGCTTAGAAATTTCTTCCACCAGATACAGTAAGTCATCTCTCTCAAGTTCAAAGTTCCACAAATCTCTAGGGCAGGAGCAAAATACCACCAACCTCTTTACATAGCAAGTGTGACCTTTACTTCTGTCCCCACAAAGTTTCTCATCTTCATCTGAGACCACCTCAGCCTGGACTTTATTGTTCATATCACTATTAGCATTTTGGTCAAAGCCATTCAACAAGTCTTTAGGAAGTTCCAAATTTTCCCACATTTCCCTGTCTTCCTCTGAGCCCTCTAAACTGTTCCAATCTCTTCCTGTCACACAGTTCCAAAGTCACCTTCACATTTTTGGGTATCTTTAGAGCAGCACCCCACTTTACCAGTACCAATTTACTGCATTAGTTTGTTCTCACGCTGCTATAAAGACATACCTGAGACTGGGTAATTTATAAAGGAAAGAGGTTTAATGGACTCATGGTTCCACATGGCTGGGGAGGCCTCACAATCATGGCAGAAGGCGAAGGAGAAGCAAAGGCACGTCTCACATGGTGGCAGGTAAGAGATCATGTGCAGGGGAACTGCCCTTTATAAAACCGTCAGATCTCATGAGGCTTATTCACTACCATGAAAATAACATGGGAAAAACCAGACCCCATGATTCAGCTACCTTCCATAGGGGTCTCTCATGACAAGTGAGGATTATGGGAGATACATTTCAAGATGAGATTTGAGTGGGGACACAGACAAACCATATCAGCTGACATATCCATACTTTTCTGGAGAGGGATTATCTATGCTTCAATGGATGGCAGAGAAATAAGTGAGGAGCTAAGCCTTGAAGAAGTCACATGATATAGGAATCTGGTGAGAGTAGCATACTTGAAACAGGAACTGAAAAACTCCTTCTACCTTGAGTGTCCTTTTAGTGGTGTCTATTGAAAGTACTTCCTATTGTACCAGCTGACAAAGAAACAGTCTTTAAAAGACCCAGTTCCACTTTTCCAGAGCAAGCAGTGAAATACAGATTTTTAAATATTTATCATAATTATTTTATTAATTTTATACATTAACATATATTACATATAATTAACTAATGCATTAACATTATACAATAATTAATATATTAATATCTAGGACAGTCCATCTCTTTGGCTAGTCACCATCCGTATGAACCCTTCTACACACATTTGAATATATACAATAATAAAATACTTAATAAAGTGTTTATATTTATCTAATAGGATACAGCTATTTTTACAAGTGAAAAAGTCATCACACTTACTCCCAAGTTAGACGAGTCATAGCCCAACAGTCATTATATTTCTTGCTGGCAATACTAAGTATTACTCGAAGTACATTACAGCCCCGCTGAATATTTATCATTCTGCTTCTTTAACATCTTTGATGATGGCAATAATCTTCACAGCACCCTCTAGGATGTGTTATTGGTTCTGCTACATTATCTTTCTAGGGAATGAAAGTTCCAGAGATTATCACATAGTCTTTTCTACTACAATTGCCCTCACATCAAGGGTCAGAAAGGAAATGTGGGAATTCTGTAGTACCCAACTATGTTTATTCCATTTGAACATTCAGGAAGTAGGATAATAATTAGGGTTGATTTATGAACTAACTAGGACCCCTGAGTCAGACTTCAGCTAAGACTACAACTAGGACTTGCTCACCACAGGACTCCATTGTGGCAACAGTGACATTTTGGATCCCTAGAAATCAGTGTCATTTCAAAGCAAGGTCTATTAATCTCAAGAAGTACGGGCATTTCATTTTTCCCTAAGTATAGTCTGTCTAGCCATGGTCGCAGGCATTTTGGGAATTTTAGAGAACATTTGTGATATGTATTTGCAGCAACAGTGCAAGGTCCTTCTTCAAGAAGCACTTTCATCTTTATTAATCAAAAAGCTTTGGGTCTCTGGATTGACTTAAGTCTGGAAACTAGACTGAGAATGTGACTATTCAGGGTACCAAATCAAGTCAGGATTTTTGGCTTCCATAACTGAAGTTTCTAATGTTATATAGATCAAGCGATATGCCAGTGGTTTCCCCATCTATTACATTCCTAAAATTTCTGAGGGTCAAGGCATTCTGTATTTTAATATATCCCTGCATCCCTTTATGTTGCCACTTTGTCTTTGGCAGTTGAGCTGTGTCACTTCTTCTGTGCTACTCTGGCATCTCATCACTCACATTAACTCACTGAGCTTATTTTAATGCTGGCATCCCCTACAATTATAACTGGCCTAAAAGGGAGAAGAACCTAAGGATGTAGATGTTCTCCCTCATTAATACATTTCTCAACGCCTTATTGAAGGATGTAGCTTTTGAATTTTTTTATTGACTGTATCTGGGAGAAACATGTCATATGTCATTACTTAACATGCCACACATGATGAATTTAACTTTTGGATTCATTTTTCTACATCGTGCCAGGGAAAATCTGACACCTCATCCTCATTAAATATTGGCAAACTTTGTGCCCAAGTTTAAGTCAATCAAACAAGTAAGCAGTGAGAGCTACTTCAACCTGAACAAGCTAGTATATTAAATTCAGAATCTTTATTAAGTGTATCATGTTAATGAATTCAATGTTGTAGTCCACACTCCTTGGTCTAACACCCTTAGAATCCTCTCTCACATATGTTCTTCAAATTTCTAGTGATACATTATCATAGTTTTTGGATAATTCTTTTGATGTATAAGGTCTTTTCTTAGATGTCATGTTGTGTTGTTGCCCCTTAGTTAGGGGTCAAATGACCACAAGGAGTAGTTATGCATCTTAAGAAGAATGATCGTATTTTTTCAAGGCATCAAAGTCAGATGAATTTAGCAAAGTTTTTTCATTTTATTTTATTTTTTTTAAATGTGGAAGATAGTCTCTTCAGATACTTAGTAGTGTAAAGAAAGCTACTTTCACTGCTAAGTCAGGCTCAGAGTGTCTTGGAGGTCCAAGATTGTCATCTAAATTCAACCAGATATCCTTATTCTAAATTTCAGAATCATATCTTTTCCCAGTCAATACTCTTTCACGTGAGATACTTGATGAGATTGTGAGTTCAATTACACAATTAAATGTGCTTTATTTAAAACAATATCAACCCTGTAGCTACAAGAAATAAGATATTCATTTGAATTAAAGTTGAAATATCTGAACTCTTTTTCTTTTTGTTTGTGTTCAAAAATATTAAACTTGCATTAAAAAATATTTCTCTCATACCAAAGTCCTTCTGGTCATTGCTACTACTACACTTGGTCTAGTGTAGCAGGCTCTTGAGCCTCCAAGGGAATTGCTTCAAGTGAGACTTCATCAACCACAGGAGATAGCTTGCTTAATCATGATGCCATTGAATGTCATGGATTACCAAGGAGCATCCCTTTCCTTATTGCCAATTAGCTCAGCACTGCACTCAAGCCTAAAACCACAAAGACTCTCATCTTTCAGAATCTATCTCCTTTCCCTCCAGATCCAACCAGGAAACAGAAACCCCAAAGCTATTTGACTAGGGAAAACTGAATATATAAAAGAGACGAGAAAACTATGGCCCATGTGCCAAATCTGGCCCATAACCTGTTTTTGTATGGTCCTTGAGCTAGAGATGACTTTTAAGTTTTAAGATTCTAAATTTTGTTAAAATAACAAGAATGAAAAATAGCGTTTAGAAGCATCTATGTTGTCTGGGGTATATACCCTGAGGTTTGTTGTCGCAGGCCAGGAAAATTTAGGACACAGACACACGCAAGGAGTTTAGGAGTGGAGGTTTAATAGGCAGAAGAGAAAGAGAAACAGTTTTCTCTGTAGAAACAGGGATCTCTGAGCAGAAAGGACCCGCATGTGGCAGTTGTGCTGAATTGTATAATCAGGTTTGAAGAGGCAGTGTCTGATTTACATAGGGCTCACAGATTGGTTTGATCAGGTATGACGGTTACATAGTGCCTGGGGAAGGTGGGTCGCCCCACCCGAATCTTATTGTGAAAATGGGCTTTCCAGTTGATTGGGGCTATCTTGTCTGCTTCTTACTGTACATGTGGCTGGCAGACAAGGGAAGATGGAGCCACCATCTTGAGCATGTCTAGTCCTTAGATTCTGCTGGCATTCACCCATGCAAGCTCCCAGTTTACTTGTTTATGTCTGCAGCTCGACTTTACAGATTGTTCTTTGTTAGAAAATGATTTAGGGCTGCTTTTCGTTAAACAGAAAAGCCTTACACAGGACTTCCATACCCTCACTATCTGCCTAAGTGATTTCTTCTGAACTCCTGTATCAATGTGTGACAGGGACCATATTTGTCCTGAAAGCACGGAATATTTATTATTTGACACTTTATAGACAAAGTTTTTCTCTATGATATGAAGAATTAATTACAGCAGGATATTGGAGTAACAGGAGACTGGCTAGTGAGAACTAAAAGGAACCTTAAGGAGTTCAGAAAACAGAAAGAACCATTATCACTTGGGTTAGGAGAGAGCATCTGGGATAGGTAGAATTCTCAGGCAAGTCCCAAGATCTCTGCCCCCCAGTGTTTTACCTTTAAATCCTGTTCCTTTGAGTGTGGGTAGAACCTGTGACTACCAACCAGTAGAAGGTTGAAACATGATGGGGCATCACAGCTCTAATTGTGTTTTCATTATATGGAACTCTGTCTTGGAGAAAGAAACTCTCCCTGGCTAGCTTTGAAGAAGTACACTGACATATACTTCTTCACATGGCAAGAAGTGGACAAGGCCACATGGCAAGAAATTTCTGGCAGGTTCTAAGGGCTAAGCAGCCTCTGACTAGAAAGAAAACAGGGAGCTCAGTCCTACTGCTTCAAGGAATTAAATTCTGCCAATAACCACATTTCTGGGAAGGGAATCTTGAGCTACAGAAGAAAATGAAACCTGGCCAAGACGTTAATTATAGTCATGTGAGACCCTGAACAGAGAACCCAGTTTAGCCATGCCAAGACTTCTGACCCATAGAAGTTGTGAGCTAAACGTATGTTGTTTTAAACATGTAAACTTGTGGCGATTTCACACCAGCCATGAAAAAAACTAATACATGATGCTAGAAAGACATAGTTTTCACTCATGGAAGAAACCAAGACCTCAGTGGGAAGAGTGTGGTCATGGTGTAGCAGATGATGAAAAAATCACTGATACAGTATGTTCATGGAAATTGATGAAAATCTTCCCTTTGAGGTGCTACAGCAATCTGCCTGCAGAGAAGTCTCATGCCCAGAACTTGCTGCAGATTATCCTGAAGAAATGCAATGAGGCCATTTAAAGGGAGGTACCTCACTGGTGGCACTACATATTGACATTGCCAGAGTGTGTACTGGGAGAAGCTGATGGGCCCTGGGTCCCCTTGACTGTTGCGTGCCACAGGAACTGGACACTGGAAAAGCTATTCATTGCAGGAAGCAGACACGGGAGAAATTACACACTGTAGGAGCCTGGTGAGAAAAATGTACAAGAACCAGGAAGAGACAGAATACATTTCCTCTTCAATGTCCATCCAGCATCTTCTACTTAACATCACACCATTTTTCTTTTCATCATGCGAAGAAAAAGTATTTGAAAGATCCATCTTTATTTTTGCTGAGCAACAATGAAGGGTAAACACAGAGCTGAAGGAAACTGCATTGATAAGTGGCACACCAACTTATTTCACAGAAAAGAAAATTAATGGCATAGTGTTTATAATGCATTTGTGAAGATTAATCATAGGACTAGGACAAAAGAAAACATCACCTACACCCTATGCCAATGCTATTTCCAGTAAACCATACCACCATACATAAAAACTTAATTAAAATTAATTTTTACTGCTACTGGTTAATTTGCTTGTTTTTTCTTATAAAAAATTAGCAAAATTGATATCATCGGTGAATAAGGATTTTGAGATATTACAATAGACATGTCTGCTATAAAAATAAACTTGGATATGTCATGATTTAGTATTTCTAATCAATAATTTTAAAATGAGATATATTTACAGAAACGTGCACAGATCTTGATCGTATAGTTTGAGAAATTTTGAAAACAAAAATACAACTTTTGCAACTACCCACTTAGTACTTAGAATAGTTTCATTATAGCAGAATGGAACTATTATCTATTTTCAATTTATACCTGAAGACAATCACCTCTGATTTGTGTTTTTGCCTATCCTTGTCCTTTAAGTTAGTGGAGTCATGTTTTTATTCTGGTTGGCTCCTATCGCTCAATAAAATGCTTTTAAGAATGATGCTTGTAAGAATCACCTGTTTATTATTGTTCATTATTATTCAGTAGTATAAATATACCACCAGTTGTTTAACCAGTTTCCTCTTGATAAGCAGTTGAATTGTTTTCAGTTATTGTTACAAATAGGGCTGCTGTGATGATTCTTTTACATTCCTTTTTGTGGACATACATTTCTGTTTTACTTGGGCAAATACCTATAAGTTTCTAGCTCATTAGATAGGGGTATGTTTAACTTAAGAAATTGCCATAACATTCAATTCTAGTTTGTATGAAGTTGTTTCTAATTGAGGTTGTGAAACGACTTGTCTTGTGCTTATAAGTCATTCATATATTTTCTTTCGTAAACTGTCTGATAGAGTCTTTTCTCTTAATTGACTTGATTTCACTGTTTACTAATTATAATGGCCTAAAATATGTCGGATACAGGTTCTTTATCAGATACCTGTATGTTCTTTTCCTTTATTTTCTTAATGTTATTGATTAAACCAAAGTTTTTAATTTTGATAAAATACAATTTTTGCATTTATTGTTATGCCATTTGTGCCTTAAGATAATGTTTACCTGTTACAAGGTCATAAACATATTACCTTATATTCATTCATTTTTAGATGCATACAGTATAAATATGCATAAATATTTGCATATAAGAATTTACATAGCAGAAATATGGCACAATTTATTAATTACTGTTTCAGTTTTCAGATTTAAAGAAAATTTTAAGGCAGCATCAATATAAATAACACTGCAAGATAATATTTTTTTTCTGATAGTAACTGTATTGTGTAGGGTAGATTTCTATACCTAATATTATTGGAAATTTATTAATTATGCTAATTTAAACAAATGTTCTAATAGTGAATTGACTTATTTTTTGTTTCTTCCTTGATATTGCCTGGTTAGTAAAAGAAAAATTTTTTTGGCTATTTATTTTTTATTTAATGTGCTAAAATTTTACATTAATTCTAGTAACTCTACATTTTATTTAAATATTTGTCATGTTATGTGTCACATTTTTCTAATATTTATATAACTTACATTATTTTATTGTCTTGTTGTGGTAAGTCATCCCCCAAAATCATATTGAAATGGAAATAATGCTAATGGGATTTCTGAATTGATCATAATTTTAATGAAAATAGCTTTGATATTTCACCACTTAAGATGGTGCTTGCTTTTCCTTCCTGGTAAGTATTTTTGGCAGATATCATTGTTTATTTTACAGCTTTCTCAAATGCTGTCCCCCCCCACACACACTTTCCATATCCTACTAAAGAGGTTAAATGATTAGCTACTCATTTTCCTAGGCTCCTTTGCATCTAAGAGTGGCTTTGTGTAAATGACCTTAGAGTTGTAGTCAATATTTTTCAAACACAAGGTTGTGAGTTGAACATGAAATAAATGTAAGAAGGCAATAGAATATTTTCTGAGAAGCATAGAATGGAATAGAAAATTGCATCTTGCAGTACAGATACTGTGTGCAACTATAATTATTGTAACATTTGCTTTGGTTTTCATATATATATATATGGATATATGGATATATTACTTCATATAATGTTTCCTAGGAAAAATGTATTTCTCTGTATGATTTCCATTCAAAAAATGTAAATGTCACAGGTTTAATTTATAAGCATTTGAATTTGGTATCACTTGCATTTAAGTGCATCTGAACTGATACCAAAATTGATACATGTAAATAGTGTACCTTAGGTAACATCTCTTAAGATTTGGAAGGAGTTGTTTATGGAAGGTAAGGTGGCCATTACTGTATTCCAGCTGGGAAATGTGTGGCTTTTGATATGTAATGAAGAAATATTCTATCAGTCTCCTTCTTACTGTATCTTGGGCTGCATGAAACAGATAAGCCAGATACACTCAAACAAGGTAACTGAGGATAACTTTATGAATGAACTAATTTACAAACATGTTAAGGAAAAGTAGCTGTGCAATGTGAAGCACCCCCAGAATAGCAATGGTAGTTGATGAGGGTGGGGCATCACCAACACCACATCTCAAAAAGGAAAGAGCAAATGCAAGATATGCAGCCTTAGGAGAGAATGGGTGTACAGAAGTTGTGGCCTCCGGTAGAGAAACACTATCTTGACCTTAGGTTTCTTGCTGGTTCCTCCATTTAGTTAGATACAAAAAGAAACCGGAGGGCAAATGAGCTTAAGTCCATAAAAATTGGACTCTATCTAAAGGCAATAAACATTATTAGAATTAAAGAGGGTATCTATATGCTTGATAAAAGTTCAATGAACACAAATATACAAAAGCTAAAAACTTACATACAACTGATATCAGCCTCAAAAATGTGTAAAGAATTCACATAACTGCAGGGGAAAAAGAAAAGCATTCACTGTTGGAGTGGGAGATTTTTATTATGCTTCTGTTGGTAATTGATAATTTAGCAGAAAAAAATTACTAAGGATAAAAGGACTTTAATAACGCAATTAATTTATTTGATCTATGGATAAATGTACATTATATTCAACAATAGCAGAATACATTTCAAGCATAAAGAACACTTATGAAAATTGACCACATACTGGGTTACAAAGAAAAGCTCAAAATATTTCAAAGACTTGTTATCATGCTGAAAATATTATATATTTATATAATAAATTAGCAATCAATTAAAAAATAAAGATAACTAGAGGGTCACAATTCCCAGGGATGAGATTGCAATATTAAGTCGGGTTGTGCTACAAGATTCCTTAAGAAAGTAATAATTTAGAAAAGACTTGAATACAATAAGGAAGTTAATCAAGGAGATATCTTGCTGAACTCTGTCCTAGGAAGATTAGAAAGATGCTGCTATAGCATTAATATGGTTTGTGTGATGAATAACAGAGATCTAAACAGTGATTGAAATGCGTATTTTATTTCAATTTGCACAAACTTTCAAATAATAAATACACTTTTCTTAAAGGGTTTTAAGTGATATTTTCAAGCAATAGTTTCCAAAGATGGTAATAACAAGCAACAAAATGCCACAGTACAATAATAGAAAAGGAAAGTTTTGGAAAGGATTAATTGTGCTCTTTCAATATTGTCCAGGCCTCTCTTTCTGTGTATCTCACTGGGATAAAGTCCGTGACAGTACTATGTGGTTTCATCGTAGTACTATCGGTGTAAAAATGCTGGCAAAGTTAAAAGTTAGTTGGAAGAGCCTGGCTTAATGACACATAAATGTAAATGCAATTGATGATAAACTAACAATGATTCATATAAGATAGTGAGAAAAGGAATGTATCGCCAAGATTTTAAATGGGGAAGACAAGCAGTAGTTGACAGCAAGGGAAAGATGCATCTTAACACATGGATGCCTATGGATCTTATATATCCTACATGGATGTATTTTCTGAGTAGTCTCTTTTAAATGAAGAGAGATTCAAGAAAAAATACTACTTTTTATGGATCTGTGCATATGAGGTTGTGATTTGTTTTACATATATGTGAATACTATATACAAATCTGGCCTGTTATCTGTTTTTGTGCAGCTGCAATGTGGTTTTAATATATGTTTTAGATTGTAATGAAATTGCTTTCTACATTTCACAAAAGTTGTAATACAGCTGCCCTTTACATTTTTAAAAACACACCACCACCACAGAGGACACAAGTGACTTCTGATTTCTTCTCCTAGTGTTACTAGTTTAGAATACATGTAATCTGCCTCCAATATTAACACAGTGACAATACTATCAAGAGCTTCACCGTGGGAAAGCATGGATCAGCATCTTTCCAGCTGTTGATGTCACTTTCCTCATTATTTATTATCTAAACCAATGTGTTTGCTTTGGTAGTACAACACTGTGAGATATTAATTTCTGTTACTAAAGGTAGGCTAATTGCTGTTATAAAAATAAATTTCTAAATCTCAGTGGCTTAATACAATAAAATAATATTTCTCCTTACACTGTTTTCTTATAGAGCATGCCTGGTTGGCTGACCAATAGTTCGGGCTTGCATGGGATTATTCTGGTTTTAGTACTGAAAGTCCTGAATACCAGGAAACCCCTTAGTACCTGGCATGTTAGGATGGTAGGGAATGCCATGAATGGGGAAACTTCAGTAAACATATTTCAGGAGTTTTGACTCATTCTATCTAGTGGCACTGCTGCAGAATAAACTACTGGATCTTCCACATTTGATAGAAAAATAATGAAGAGAGGGAAAAAAAGACCTTTTGAAAGTAGAAGTCAGGGCCAGGCTTGGTGGCTCACGCTTGTAAACCCAACAATTTGGGAGGCCGATGTGGGTTGATCCTTTGAGGTCAGGAGTTCAAGATCAGCCTTTCCAAGACTATGGAACCCTGTCTCTACTAAAAATACAAAAAAAAAAAAAAAAAAAAAAAAGAAGAAGCCAGATGTGGTGGTGTGCACCTGTAATTCCTGTTACTCAGAAGGCTGAGGCAGGAGAATTGCTTGAACCGAGGAGGTGGAGGTTGCAGTGAGCCAAGATCATGCCACTGCACTCCAGATGGGGCAACAGAGCAAGACACTGTCTCAAAAAAGAAAACAAAACAAGAGAGAAAGAAAGTAGAAATCAGAACTAGAAGTCATATACGTCATATATGTATCTACACACATATGTGTGTGCGCACACATATATACACATATATACATGTCTGTGTATACACACACGTGTATATATCTCTTTGGCCAGATTTAGTTACATAGCTGCACCTAGATTCCAGAAGTGCTGGGAAATATAGACTTCCTATATTTTCAGAAACGGCATTGTCTCTGCCACACACATAAAATTTAGTTTCAAAATGTCAAGTTGTTTGTACATAATTGAGCCAAATGTCAACTTAGAAGTGACCTCAGCAACAGTGGGAGTTTTCAGCCCTTGCATGCCCACAAAATACAGATTTAACAACCATCCAAAGATGAAAATACCTTCAATAGAATTCTGAATCCAAGTGAGAAGTTAAAGCATCTGAGTAGAATACAGAAATGAATAAAAATGAGTTGAAAAGGGCAGGAAAACATGGTTTTATTTTACTTTTGTTACCCCTTCCCCAAGCCAGCACAGTACAGCACCCCCCAAAATCTCCCAGCCTATGTTATCTCTGTGAGGGAAAAGAAGAGTGAAGAGAGTATCTGACTTTATTATGGACACAGGCACCAGGATTTCCCCAACTGGACCTGGGCAGCAAGGCCACTTGTGGTCTGCAGCATTGAGCCAGCTCACCCATATTCTCTGGCACCATGGCACTGAATCTACTTGCCCACAGAAACTATAACTGAACTTCTCACACTTGGACTTTGGTGTTAGGCCTGCCTACCTGTGGACCCAGACACCAGGTCCACCTGCCCTCAGACCCTGCTAAGAGTCCTGAACATGAAACCCATGAGCTGTCTTATCCAAAATCTTTGACTAGGATGACTGGTAAAGGGGTATCCCTTCCATGCCAGTCTGTATAGACTGGAAGAAGTTCCTGCTTCATCAAATGCACAAATACTAACACAAGGCCAGAAGGATCATGAAAAATTAGGGGAAAAATGACACTACAAAAGGATCCAAATGAGGCACAGGCAACCATTTATAAAAAGCTGAAAACTATGAGCTGCCTGAAAAAGGTTTCAAAATAATTGCCTTAAAGGAGTTCAGTGAGCTATAAGAGAACATAGGTACACAAATAGAATAAATCAGGAAAACAATAAATGAACAAAATGAGAAGTTAAGCAAAATAAAGGAAATGATATAAAATAACGAAGCAGAAATTCTGGAGCTAAATAGTACAATGATTGAACTGAACAATTCAATAGAGTGCTTCAAAAGCAGATTCAAACAAACAGAAGAAAGAATCTGCAAGCTTGATGATATGCCATTTGAAATTACCCAGTCAGAGGCATGAAATTTATGAGACATCATCAAACGAATTCATTATTAAATTCCCAGGAGAAGAGAAAGGTAAAGAAGCAGAAAGCTTATTTAGTAAAATAATGGCTGAAAACTTCTCAAATCTGTAGAGGAATGCAAACATACATATAAAGCCCAAAGAATCCTGAAAAGATCTGACATAAAGAGATCTATACTGAGACACATTATAATTAAATTGTCAAAAGTTAAAGTTGGAGAGAAGTTGGAGAGAATTTTGAAGGAAGGAAGAGAAAAGAGATTTATCACATACAAGGGAACATTATAAGAATATACACAGATTTTACAACAGATACATGCAGGCAAGAAAGAGTGATTCAATTGTTAAAAACAAAGAAAAGAAAAGGGAAGAAAAGAAAAAAAACCCTGACAAACAAAATACTACACTTGGAAAAAAAAAGGCCTTTAAAATTAAAAGAGAGATAAAGACTTTTCCAGAATAAAAGAAAGAAAAAAAAAAACAGGTAATTTGTCATCAGTAGAACTTCCTTACAAGAAGTGCTAAAGGGATTTATTCAAGTTAAAATGAAAGGATGCTAAACAGCAACATGAAAACATAGAACACTATAACTCTCACTGGTAAAGGAAAATATATAGACAAATACAGAATAATATAATATTGAAAACTGTGGTACATGAATCATTTTAATTCTAGTATAACAGAAAAGAGAATAAGAATAAGCTAATAATAACTGTAATCACAAAAATGTTTGACTTAAGGTTTCTTTATAGGCAACCATATATCTTCAAAAGTTACAGATTTTTTTTTTCTTCCAATGTTGTTTTGTTGCCTTCTTTTACTTCACAATAACGGTTAGAAAACTAATACATGATATACTTTTTATTCTCTATTATTTTCTATACACATATATCCTACTTCCCTTGCAGCCATTGATTCATTTTTGTTTCCTTCCTTCTCAAAAATGTTTCTACAATTTCTGTTTTAATTCCTGCTTTCTGAATCTTGCTTACAACCATTTAAATCATTTTCACACCAAGTACCCTGGTGAAACTGAGCTCTTTAAAATTGCCGATAATTTCCACTGAATATAATGCTATTCTTCATATTTATTTGCTTAGGTAATTATTAGGTTTTAACAGGTATTCAATTACTCTTCCTTAATCCACTTTCTTCACTTGTCTTTATTACTTCTCCCTCTCTTTTTAACTGTTTTCTCCTCTGTAGGTTTTACTCTCAATATTTGCCTCAAAAGACAAGTTTGAACCCCTTTCTTTTACTGTTTATTCCTTTGTTGATGTTATCTCAGTCCAACAAGTTTAAATATCCATCTTCTTGCGCTCTATACTCAAATTAGTACATGGAGCTCAGGAGTCTCTTCATAACTCTATACCTATTTTTCCTACTGTCTGTTCAGCATCTCAATTTGTATATGCATGCATCTCAAACAAAATGTATTCAAAAGTGAATTCCTGACATTTCCTATATACATGACCTACTCTAATTACAGCCTTTCACCTCTCATTTGATGGCAACACTTTTTTCTTCTTTCTCTTTTTCCCTCCCTCCTTCCTTCCCTCCCTCCCTCCTTTTTCTTTCTTTCTTTCTCTTTCTTTCTCTCTCTTTCTTTGTTTCTCTTTCTTTCTTTCTTTCTCTCTTTCTTTCTTTCTTTCTTTCTTTCTTTCTTTCTTTCTTTCTTTCTTTCTTTCTTTCTCTGTCTTTCTTTCTCTTTCTTTTCCTTTTCTCCTTCTCTTTCTCTTTATCTTTCTTAACAAAGTGTCACTCTATTTCCCAGGCTGGAGTGCAGTGGTGCAGTCATAGTTCATTGTAACCTTAAATTCCTGGGCTCAAGTCATCCTTCTGCCTCAGCCTCCTGGGACTGTAGCTGAGACTACAGGTGCATGCCACTATGTCTGACTTATTATTATTATTATTTGGTAGAGACAAGATCTTTCCATGTTGCTAAAATGGTCTCAAACTCCTGGTCTCAAAAAATTCTCCTGCCTCAGGCTCCCAAAGTGCTGAGATAACAGGCGTGTGCCACTGGGCCCTACCTTGATGGAAATTCTTTTTGTTTTTTATTTTCTTTTTCTTTTTCTTTTTTTTTTTTGAGATGGAGTATCACCTGTCAACCAGGCTGGAGTGCAGTGGCATGATCTTGGCTCACTGCAGCCTCTGCCTCCTGGGTTCAAGTGATTTTCCTGCCTCAGCCTCCTGCGTAACTGGGGTTACAGACACTGTACCACACCTGGCTAATTTTGTATTTTTAGTAGAGACAAGGTTTCACCATGTTGGCCAGGCTGGTCTCGAACTCCTGATTTAAAGTGATCTGCCCACCTCGGCCTCCGAAAGTGCTGGGATTACAGGCATGAGCCACCTCACCTGGCCAGAAATTCTTTATATCTGGGTTTTCAAGACAACAACCATTAAGACATCCTTTGTTTCACACCACTCGATAATCATGTGACTTCATTTTCAATGTATATCCAAATGTAAACTTCTATTATTTCTAGTATGACAACATGATCTGAGCTATAATGATCACTCATCTGGACTGTGCAATAACATTCTGATGGAGCAGGATATTTCCCTGACCCTTTCATGGGTTTTGTGACAGAAGTGTCTTGTTTCTTCAGCCTGCCACTCTCAACTCCTTGCTGGAGGGAGTGCATGAGCGAATAAAGCAGGAACTGGAGTGTAAGAGTGCTGGAGTTGACCAGCTGAGTCAGCACCAGTGGGATCAAACTCCACTCACTCAGACCCACTGTGTCCCACCCATCGTGGGAGGGAGCACGCAGTTGAGTGGATGCAGGAGCTGGAACCAGCGCTTTTGGGCTCTGGCAGGAGCATACTCCATGCGGGCCCTGTGGCAGCATTTAGGTGGGGATGCCTATGGTGCCCGACCCCCTAGAGGGCACGTTACAGTGCCCTTTTAGCTCTGTCATCTACGGACGGCCTCAATGTTAACAGGCCAGTGGGCCCTTTGCCTTTTTGCATGGAGCGGCTGCTCTCTGCCAGCGAGGGCAAAGGATCAGCATGACACACTCGTGGAGGATCACACTCTTGGCTCCTCTAGGAAAAATGAGGTCTCACTAACGAATTGAAGGACAGTAAATGCAGGTGATTTTTTTTGTTTCTTGTTTTTCTGATGAAAGTGGCTCTCAGTGCAAGGGAAGCTGACAAGGGGATGAGGTGGTAGGTAATGTTCCCCTGAAGTCTGGCTGTCTCCGGCTAGATTCTTCTCCAAAGTTATTCTGTCAAACTGTCCCTCTGAAGTCAAGCTGCTTCTCTCCAACATCCAGCCATAGTCCCATCTACCCACTGAGTCTGGGGTTTCAATAGGCACAGGATGGGGCAGGGCGGGGCCATGGGTGGTTTAGGAAAAGGCAACATTCCAGCAAAAAAAAAACAAGAATATAAGCTCTTGCTTTCGGCTGCAGTTTCAGGCTTTTCAGCTGAGGATAGGGTTTCGCTGGGGACTTGCCATTTTCTGCCTAGAATTTCTCTGCCTCTGTCCTTATCACTAATACATCTCAAAAATGTTACTTTTAAAAATCTATGGTCTTTTCATAGTGAAGAAGCTGAAGTAGAGAAATCCTTCAAGGTATAAGTCAAATTGTGTAACGTTCCAGTTCAAAACTCTGCAGTTACTCTCGTATTTCACTTAACGTAAAAGCCAAAGTCTTTAAAAATGGCCTACATGACCCTTCATGATAAAGCCTCCTGTTTACTTTATAGCCATAGCTTCCTCATTTCATTCCATCCTGGCCTCTACTTTGGAACACTTGTGCTTTGTTGGTCTATGCTTTTAACTGAGACTCTCAACTATTTGCCATTCTCCCTTTCTTCCTTTAGTAATAGAATATTTAATTATTAACTGGACCCAGGGCCCTCTTGCATAATTCCTAGATTTATCAGGCTCCCTCAGGGAAAGGTGTGGCCACATGCTCAGCAAATTCCAGCTAATAGGATGTGAATAAGAGTGATTTGTACAACTAGTGGGTTGTGTCCTTATAGTTGAGTTATTTTCAACACTTTCTTTTTTCTCTTTTTCCAATGGCCGCAATGCAAAATGGCTAGCTAAAGTCAGAATAACCTTCTTGCACTATAAACACTGTAAATTGGAAGCTCAAGGTGGGTTTGGCAGAGCAATTTGATAGAATGGTATGGGTTTTATTAATTGTAATGGCACCACCAGCCTTGGATTATTTACATAGGCTGTTTAGGTAGGGCAGATGTAACTTTTTGCCTTATTAAATTAACTAGCAATTTTTGTCTCCCAGTTATGTAGTTGAACTAATAACCTACAAAATATTATTTTGGCCCCTATGTAATAAGAGTACTCAGATAATCCAAGGAATATGGAAGCTAAATAGAATTGGAAGGTTGCTTAAATCAGAAATCAAATATTCCAAATAGGTTATGCCATTTTCCAAACCAGAAATTTTATGTTTGCTTTTTAACAGCAGAGTTTATCTGTTTTATAAACAATCATTTAGATCTGAGAGTGAGTTGGAATAATGTTAGGGATTCATAGATCACTGATTTATTGTATTATGGATTAAGTAACTGGAGTCTGTGTATGGTGAAATATACAATAACTCCTTAGCTGTTTCAGATGATTAATACCAGAACTGGCTCAGCATTTCACTCATTGCCTAGGTATACTTGTCTACCAGAATGATAAAGCACTAATAGATTCTTATTCTAACCAGGGGCAGAATGTGTTCCTTTTCAGCATTTTGGTGACTATTCTAACATTTTACAACTGCCCCAAGCAAAATGAAAGAGTTGGAATAGAGATGAAACAAAAAGTCAGTGATGAGGCAGGGTACAGAGAAATTTTTTTTAGAAAAAAATTATTCAATATAACTCTTTTCCTCTGGATAATGACCTATTGAGAGACTATTTCAAATTACTGTTTCATAGACTTATAGGTCCTAAAGCTAAAAGGCATGTTGAATAGAAATCAGTTGCAAACTCCAGCTCCCAGGCAGGTGATGCATTAATACCCTCAGTCCACACACTGGCTAATGACTTTTTCCAAGATTACAAACTAGAAATGTCAGAACTAGGTCCAGAGTTCTAGAATCCTGATATATGAATGCTTATATCTTCTTGATAATGTGACACAAAGTTTGATTCTGTGATTCATTCATTTTTATTCATTCGTCTACTTAACAGATAGATAGCCAGATAAATGTTAATGCCATACAACCAGTGAAACAGCAGAGGTGTGTCAAAATGGTAAGGAAACCGAGAAACAAACCAGTTTCATTTCAAAAGCTTAAATTTTAGCATGGAGGGATATCTGGAGCTGATGGTTAAGAACAGTTATATGTTTTAGATGGGAGGAATAGGCTAGAGAAAGATACTCCAGCCAAGAGGAATGTTTTGTGTCTCTCTGTCCCTATGGGGAGCCATGAAACATTGTAGTGTGAATGAAAATAGTGAGCAGCCTAATACAGCTTGGGTGCTGGGTGGCTTGGTGGAAGTGTTCAATATGTGCCCACAAAAAGTGATGAGTTGCATATAAGTCAGCTAATAAATCTGCATTCTTATTATCCTGTAGGAAACAACAGAGAAAAAAAAGAACCTTGTAAGTAAGAAAAGTATAATTGTTTTAAATAAAGATTGCCCCTGTTATCTTCAGAGTTAGCTGAAACGAATAAATCTGTGGAGTATGAATAGCATGCCAATTTTAGAAATAATAAAGCCATTTTTTTTTAATTAGGGAAGTGATGATGGAAGAAGGCGGCAAGATTTCACTTTGGGAGGCCAAGGCGGGCAGATCACAAGGTCAGGAGATGGAAACCATCCTGGCTAACATAGTGAAAACCCATCTCATCTATACTAAAAATACAAACAATTAGCCAGGTATGGTGGCAGGCACGTGTAGTACCAACTACTTGGGAGGCTGAGGCAGGGGAATGGCTTGAACCCGGGAGGTGGAGCTTGCAGTGAGCTGAGATCGCACCAGTGCACTCCAGCCTGGGGGACAGAGTGAGACTCCATCTCAAAAAAAAAAAAAAAAAAAAAAAGGGAAGACTGGATGAAGATTTCTAGAGTAAAATATATATTTAAACATGGGGGCTAGAAATTGGAACATCACTTTACAATATTAATAAATGTTGAGGATACAAGACATAGAGAGGTTTGGTTAAGAGGTTGTGAGAATACATCTTCATGCTAAATATGTAATTTGGAAAGTATTTTATTTCTTTGAACCTCAATTTTTCAAGGTAAAGTAGCCATACATATTCATCTCAAAGGATTATTAAACTTATGGAAAAAGTAAATTAGACAATGCATATAAAGTAATCAAGAGTGCCAATTAAGTGGAAGCTATTCAATAAATTGCAGTTATTACTAGTATTATTATTTCTTGTTTCTATCGTTTTATTAGAGTGAACTTAGAAAGAAATATCCTTCATGAAAATGAAAATACAGATCAGAATCATGGAGAGGAAATATGTACATGTCCACTTGACAGTCATTATTATAAAGTAATGGTTGAAAAGACAAAACTAGACCAATATTTTATAGAATTTTTATAGAGTTTTGTTCCTTGTTTTGTTGAAAGTAAATTGAGTTTTATAAAAGTTAAACTTCCTGACTGAAACAAATAAACACTAGAACCTATTAGCTATCAGCAGCAGGCATCTACAGAAACATTAGAATCTCTGGATATGTGCTTATGCCTGAATGATTATATTTTAGCCTTCAGAGCATTCTCTCAGTAGCAAAGCAGGTTAGCTGTAAGCCAAAATTTGAAATATGCAAAGTTTTTCTTCAGATGCTGCCTTTTCAAATCCTTTGCAGTGAATGGGGGAGACAGATGATAGAATATGACCTGAAAAATCCCAAAGGGTTTTTAAGCCTCAGATATAGCATGTTCTATTTTTCTCCATCATGTATTTTCATATAAGTGAATCAAGTAAAATGAATATTTGATATTGACATTAAAGAAAAAAAGGAAATCACAAAAGGGAAACATGACATTAGGGAAGTATAGGGAATTTGACAAGAGAGTTGACTTTTGTAGGGATGGTTGAAAGTGGTTATTGGTACATAAAACACAAGTTATTTGTAGCAGTCACTGACAGAACTATATCCTTTGTTGATGATGGGATTTATAAGTCATTACTGGAACCTGAGATTCTGGTGAACTCAAAACCTGTGTTGCCAAAATATGTGAGACACAATATATATTAATATTTGCTTTCCATGACTAGGCATGCAGATAAATGAATCTCCCCTTCCATCCCTAAAAGGAAAAGTGATCATCACCATCATCGCCACTGTCATTATAATCATAGCCATAATCACTTACACAGAGTCATAAGACAACTTACATTGACCCCGGTCCTCTCCTAGTTGCTTTCTAATTATTAACTCATTTAATTTACCAGCAACCCCTTGAGGTAGGTACCATTGCTCTCCTCATTTTATTAATGGGGAACCTAAGGTACAGAGAAGTCATAGAACCTTCTGAAAGTCATACAGGGAATTCTTTCATTAAGCTAGTTATCATTTCCATGGGTCCAAGCAGTCTGATGGCTATTTTGATTATCCGGGGCAGATAATCTTTGTATCTGTTGGAAAGACAATACTGCAGAGTGGTTAAATAGGGTTGCCAAATCAAGTCTCTTACTAACCACAGGGGAAAATAGGTCTCGCTCTCACTAACTCTATGACTTTAAAACACGTATGTAACCTAATGAATTTGAATGTCTCCATCTATAAAACGAAGACAAAGGTGAAAATGGAGGTGTGTTAGGTCATAGTCTGTGATCCTTGTGTAATGCCTCTATGTATACCTGAGTGAAAATTCTCTAAGTTCTCAAGTACAAATGTAGATAGTGGGAGATGGCCCCAGTGTCCTCATACCAAGATTTTCTGGATCCAGTGATCATGTGTGAGGCCTCCATGATGCCATAACTTTCTGAGTAGCCAAACTGTTTTCATGGATGGCTTTATAAGCTGTTGCTGAGTGCTGATATGGCTGAAGTGTAACAGCAGTGGGCCTACAGTTCTATGATTCTCCAAGCTCATGGGTATCTCACTCTGTTGCATAACCTGCTAAGATCACCAAGAGTCAGATGCAATTCTTTGAGTCATAAGATAGGCAATGGGGAAACTTTTCCACTCACTGTTTTTATTACCTGGTTTATAACTTTAACTTTTTTACTGGAAGACCTCCAAGAATCCAAAGGTAAAGTGACTTTGAGTGAAGGTTATAGTCATTCTCACCCACATTTGGATTTGAAACACCTGTGTGCTGTAACCTAGCTCAGTATAGCAAGCACATAATGATGACTCTACTTACTAGTGTATATCTAATAAATGTCTACAACATTTCAGGAGATAAGTGACTTTAAAGGACTTTTCTTATTATATATTCTCAGCAATTTCCTAATCATCATATAATTAGTGTGCCCTTCCTTAGTAGGTAAGTTACTACACATAGTAAGTAATGTTTTTTATTTTGTTTCAACAAATCAAGCCTGAGCTTCTCTTGGTCTGAAACTTCACTCTAAAATTATTAGGGCCCATAACTCCTGTAACTCCCCCAGTACCCTAATTGTCTACTATAAATGACTGCTGTCATACCATGAAAACCAATTGGGTATATCTTTTTCCCTCCTGCAAAAATCTTTATTTATTTATTTGCTTATTTTTATTTTATTTGCCTGCTGGACTTGTGCTAATTGAGACAGATGGTGTTATGATTTTTTATATTTTATCTATAAAATGAGAAATTCAATTGACTGCCACATTTAAAAACTTAGTTACTTCATCATTTTGCATTTTTCCCCATAAACTCCCTGAAATTAGTATACATTTAAGTAGAAAGAATTGAGAAACAGAGTTAAATTATTTGCAAGACTACAGAGTAAATTGGAGAAACAATTCACCATCAAGGTGAGGTAAGCTAAATCACCTCTAATACATTTAGATTCATTTTTCCCCATAACGTCATTAGGTTGTGATTCTAAAAATCAACTAACATTATTCTATTAATGGATGTATTGCATTTGGCAATATTTTCACTAATATTTTGGAATATTTAAATCTATGTGGTGGACTGTTCTAATCCTATGTAACCCTTCCCTGGGTTATTATTTCGGGTCCTCAATTCAATCATAATACTCTAAGCTAGTGAAAGCCTGATATTATTTATTATTTGTTTTAATAAAATTAACACTAAGTGTATGCTTCTAACTTATCAACAATCTGGTGTGTAATGTTTTTTCATTTTATCTTCTTTAATATCTGCAGAGAGTTTCTGTATCTTCACAGTAGTATAAAAATAAAGGGTGTGATTTTTCCCTTGTAGAATGACTCATTGTATGGAGAGAAATGATGTGCTACTGACTAAACATTTTTACATAGTCAGTTGCAGAATATCTTACATGTAGAGTTGTAAGGCCATTAATGAATTCATTCTTTTATCATTATTTAATTGAAGCATATTTTGTATCAGATACTCTACTAAGCATTGACTACAAGGAGGTTTATGTTACACTGTTTAATGATTGTATTTTTCACCCTCCTATGTCACTAGGTTTAGGCATTCTAGTAAAATTTTATAAATTCTTTCTATAGTTAGCAGTTTTCTCTTTGCTCTGAATCATCTCTTCAGGTGTTCTATAAATAGGACAGTGGCATTGCTCAAATGAAAGACTCTGACAACAGAACTTCTGCCAGCAGGAAACCAGCGGGTCCCCCAGGGAAGTCATTGCTGAGAAATCTCAGAAGTTTTCCTCTTTCTGAACTTGTGACGATTCATCTTGCTTTCCTTGATTTTCCTTACAAGGCATGAAAGACGTAATTGTTTTATCCTCTCTCTGTAACATATACCCTATGTATCAGGAGCAATAAATAACTATTTCATAAGGAAGTCTCTCTGAGAACCCCGGAGAGTACATATGGGGCAGTAAGAAAACTAAGTGTAGCAAATTACCCCTGTCTTTTAAACAATTTATTTCTTGCCTTATAATTACTTTTGAAATAGAATTTACATGCCTGTGAAAAATATTTACAATATGTGTCATATGAGATGTATACATAGATCATTTTTCATGCTTGATATTGTCTATTATTGGTTCTGGTTCTGACAAATTCTATGTAATGCATGATCAATACCTTATATAAAAACCAATGCAATAAACTTAGAAAGAAATCAAATAAGGTGAAAGAAAAATACCATAATGTATGCCATTTAATATAAATATAAATTAAGAAAATTGCTACTTAGTATTTCTAAATGTAATCATATAAGTTGCAGACACAAAAGATACTCTTTAGCAAAGCATCTTATAATATTACTTTTATTAGGTCTACTATTGTAGACTCACTTTTAAGATTTTCCATTATCTGGTCCTAAGCTTTCTGTTGAGATTTTTGATGTGGCTGAAAGAATACCATACTAAATCTTATAATTCAGTTTCCATTTTTTGCACTGATACTAAAGTCTGTGTCACTTTGGTTAAGTTCTTGACACTTCTGCACTTGGAGTATCTTATATACCATGTGACTGATCTATGTGACCTCTGAGGTTACTTTTCACTTTAATATGATGTCTTTTGTATTTATTTTTACTTCTTAATACACTCTGGAATATATGTAACACATTCTGGCCTCAATCACTTGCATAAGCCTATTAGTCTGCCACTGTATTGTAGGTTCTATGAAACTAGAAGGTAAACATTTTGTTTATTGATAAGTCCCAACAATATGTTCTAACACATATTTATTATGTAAAATGCCTTCTATCTGGCTATTCATTTCCACCTTACTGCTGCCTTTTCTCTTCATTCGTTCATTCACTCATTCTTCATATATTAATTCATTCACTTGCTTCTTTTTTGATTCTTTAAATTCTGTCTGCATTCAAGGTCAACTGAGCTTCAGCTTTTCCATTAAGCTCTGCCGACCATTCCAGCCATAACTGATCATCTTTGTCTGTTTCAACTCCTACCACATACACAGTGGTGATCACATTATCATGGACCTAAGAATGGAATCTCTGTAGACTTATTAATATATTGCTATGTTGCTCTTCAATGTTTCTGATTTTCCCAGTGACTCTGGATTTATCAAAGGCAGACATATTATAACATGTGTCTTCTAAAAGTTGTCCATGACATGTAATACAATCTAGACAAAGACTTTCAAAACTGTAATGTAACATATTCTCTCTCCCTAGCTGATACATGTTCAAACACATAAATATACGCAACCCTTGATGGCCCATCAGTATCTGAGAATTTATTCTGGTAAAAACTGAAACAGTGAAGGGGACTAAGTGATATAAATGATATACACTCCAGGAAATGGCCACAACCTCTCCTCTAACTTACTGGAATAGTGGTAAATCCGTAATTATCTGAAGTACGAGTATGACACTGCATTTCTTAATTTTGCCCATAATATAAAAAGACTCTTTCCTTCCCTTGTCTTTGCCACCATTTTTTTTTTCTGTGAGAAAAGCCAAGTGATCTGAAGTTATGCTGGCGCACAAGGCATTTTAAAATAGCTTTCATTTACGAGCAATCATCTATGAAGGACTAACATTTAAGGAACCTTGCTGTGTCCTTTTTTGAGATTACAGCTTCCATACAAGTGACAAATATATTTAGATGGAACATGAAGTGTTCTCTGCACAGTTTTCAATTTGTATAGTTGGCATGCATACCTTTTAGGATAAAATGCTCAAATGAGAAATGTTGAAGAATACTAATAACCTCTAACAAATAACTAAAATAGATATTGTCCCAGAAGGGTAACAGTAGGCTGTATTTCTGGTGAATACATTTGAGTAAGTAATTTATAGTTCCTTTCTAAGGAAATATGGTAAATACGTTTTCTTGTCCTTTTATTCCCTCAAACATTTCAGAGAATAAGAGATCGAAATGACAGAGAGAATTCTAATAGTTTATCTTATGTCTACTCCTTCTAGGTGAATATTTTGTGTGGGAAAACTCTAAAAAATAAATCTTAGGTAACACTTCAGTTGTTCTGTATTTTATATATTTCTTGTGGCCAAATCCCTATTGATCTAGCAGACCTGTGATTAAAAGAGCATCGTATAGATGTTTCCGGATTAAAAAGATGACAAATATAGAATTAGATATATATAAAACATTTATTATATTATATGTTACATATTATATATGTCATAGTAAAAATATAATAGGGCAAAAGTGTAGCTCTATGTTATTCTTTTTTTTTGAGAAGGGGTTTCACTCTTGTTGCCCAGGCTGGAGTGCAGCGGCATGACCTCGGCTCACTGCAACCTCTGTCTGCGGGTTTCAAGCGATTCTCCAGTCTCAACCTCCAGAGTAGCCAGGATTACAAGTGCCTGTCACCACACCCGGCTAATTTTTTGTATTTTTAGTAGAGACGGTTTCACCATGTTGGCCAGGCTGCTTTCAAACCTCTGACCTCAGGTGATCCACCTGCCTCAGCCTCCCAAAGTGCTGAGATTACAGGCGTGAGCCACCGCACCCGAGCACTGTATTATTCTAATTACAAAAATAATCTAAGAAAAGTGCCTTGTATTTGGTGCTTTCTCTCTCTCTCTCTCTCTCTTTTTTAAAGCTCAACATTCTAGATCAACAAATAAAAATGAGTATTTTCTCTGTTAGGGGAAAGTATCTTGTGTAGAGGTCTGCTATGTGGCATTTGTTAAAAATTTAGACCACTATCCAAGCTATAAATACTGAGGATTGTCTTTAGTATAACACAGGAGTTGTCTGGATATTGAGGTAGCAGCATGAGAGCAAATGAAAGTTTAGATCTAGTGACCTAGAAACCGTGTAGCAACTAATTTTACAGATGATAATATTAAAACCCAGGTATGTGCAGTGACAAAGTTAGATTTTTACGAAGACCTAGTGGTCCAGAATCCAGATTTCTTCATTCTTAGGAATATAGTTTCTTTTTGTTTGTATATTTAAACTCACAAATTGTAATAGAGTATTTCAAGGTACAGTCATTTTTGTTCCTTTGTAAATATAATAACCTCCTTTTCCAAAACAATTACTTTCCATTGAAAAGTAATTTAAATGCTAAATTCAGTGCAACCTCTTAAAAGTCAACCAAGCTTCTTGATCTAGCTTTTCATTTTTTTTAAGTTTACTTTTGTCAGGAAGAGTCTGAGATTTTATGCTACTTGGAAGCTAACCAGCTAGTCTGCCAGTTACAGGGATGCTAGTAGAATACATGAAACACCTGGGTTTGAGATAGAGATATTTCTTACTCATGGTACAGAAAGAAGTGTGAGCACTCTTTTTGCATCTGCACTTGCCCCTAAAGTCCTGCAAGTTCATTGTGAAGGAGCAGCGACACTGCATTGCAGTGAGTGTGCATCACAGCAAGCAACCCAGAGCTCAGGGAATCTGAAGCTTCTTAAATGTCCTGCATTCTCCTTATTGTATTGGACAGTAAGCAAAACTTCATTTCGTTTCTGAAAAACGTCTATTTTACAAAACTATTCACTATAAAAACATTCTTGAGAAGAGAGTTCTGGGGGGAGAAAAGGGGCAGTCAGTGGTTTACTCACAAGATATGCAACAATGCAAGGGACCCCTGGAGAACTGTGAGCCAAAAACCTTCTATTACTAATTTATTGATTATTCACTTATGAATAGACTCATTCATTTATTCTTTCATCATTCTATTCTGTTGTTCTACTATTTAGTCAGTAATTATTCCATCTCTATGCCAGGATCTATCTTATTATTCAGTAACTTTTTATTTCAACCAAAGAAAACTGATCTTTCTACTTAAAATCATTGAATCAATCAATCTATACTTTTATAGCATGAAGTTTAGTCTTTTCTGATGCTGTTTCTTCAACTTAAAAAAAAACAACTTTTAAAACTTAATTTTACCGATTGAAATCTACTGCTTTCCTCAAGAAACAAGTAAAATAGCATATTCTTCATTCATTATCTCTGATTCCTACAATTGAAGCTACAAAAAATCTCCTTCTGTTGACCTCATGGAACAATTGTGGCTTTCATTTTTGTAACTCTTTTGGAATTTCTGCTTTCTTTGACATTTTTCAGAATAATTTATGTTTAGTTCTAACTCCCTCTCTGTGAGTGTTAGGACCAGGAGAAGACAGCCTGCTCAATCCTCACTGTTTTTTAATACCCATAGTGCCTCTGTAGTCTCCTGCCAATAGTTTAAATCCACATGTTAATTGAAATTGATATCCCGGTAATTTGGTCTGTGTTGCAGCTAGGCTTCTATCTGGTATACAAATTACAGTAATTAACAAGTAGTTACATCATTTATCCCATTTTTTCAATCCATCTGTACTTCAGTAAGATAATAAATATATATATTTATATATGTAATATATGTATCTATGTGATATATAGTTAAATACATATATTTAACTACATATATAATTAAATAAATATATATTACAAGTAGGTACATCATTTATCCCATTTTTAGTCCATTTGTACTCAATAAGATAATAAATATATATTTATATATGTAATATATATAGTAATATATAATTAAATAAATATGTATATTACAAAGGGGATTTTGTGTGTGTGTGTGTATATATATATAGAGAGAGAGAGAGAGGGGGAGAGAGAGACAGACAAACAGACAGAGACAGAGAGCAAGAGAGAGCACAAGAGAGCTATTCTGGATGTTTCTCCGTCCCTATTTTTTGGCTTACACTATTGTGACTGCTAACGTATAATTCAGTAATTCAGGATCTAAGTTCTACCTACTACTTGTTGATTGTTCGCAGTTTGGAAACAGTCATAAGGCCTCAAAAAAAGTTAAAAATAGGACTCAGCAACAGGATGGCTACAGTAAAATAGCTAAAGATACTAAGCATTGGCAAGGATGTAGAACAACTGGAATTCAGATTGATAGAATTGCTTGAAAACAAAACTTGTTTCTCAATGTCTTTCAAAGCTAAACATGCATATATTCTGTGACCCAGGAATTATTTTCCTGCCTATTTATATAACCCCACAAAGTGAATGTGTATGCCTACCGAAAGCATGCACAAGATGTTCACAGCAGCTTTATTCATAACAGCAAGAAAATGGCAATAATGCAAATGTTTACCAACAGAATAATTGATGAATACATTCTGGAATATTCACACAAGAGAATACTACATATAAATTAAAATGAATGTATCCCTACTATACAAAACAACGGATGAATCTTATAAAATATTGAAGAAGAGTATCAGATATAAAGAATGCATATAGTATCATTCCATTAAAAAATATTCAAAACCAAGCAAAATAAATCTATCTTAATAAAGGTGAGAATAAAATTTGTCTCTGTGGCATAAAAACTATATGGGGGAAAAGGGAGCCTGCTAGGATGTTACAAATGTTCTAAATTTTGATATAGGTAGTAGTTACATATATGTATGTCTGTACGTGTGTATTTGTATTCATACATATAGTGTGTGCATGTAGTATATGTATATTACATGTGTCCATATATATATAAAATATTTACATACACACAAATGCATCAAACTACACAGTTAAAATTATTGAAGTTTTCATACATAAATTAATGCTTAAATTTTAGAAGAAGAGGAAGATGAAGAACAAGAGGAGGAGAAAGAAGAGGAGGAATAAATGAAATTGTCAGTGGCAAAATGAACAAGGCCTTAAGTCTACAACCTAGAGACTTGGAAATTCTACGGGCATAGATCATAGTTTTGGTATGGTGGCTAAGGTAAGAAGTTGGGAATAGAGTGGGAAGGCACTGGAGAGAGTTATGATTTACATTTATAAAGAGAAGATAACTATGCAAGGAAGAATAGACTAGATCCAAAGTCTCAGATTGAGGAAAAATTAAGGGATATAAAACGAGAATTTATTATTGTGCAATACAGGACAATAAATGTGCATGTTAAAAAAAAATTCAATTAAAACCAAGTTATCTTTCTACCAATCGAATTTCAACAGAAACCTGAGCTTTTAGCAAGAATGAAAGTCACCAGGTAAAGGACTAATATCCTCAAAAATTAGAAAGGTAATGAAAGTCAACCTAGAATTTTCTTTGTATTAAAATTGTTTATCAAAAATTAGATTAAAACAGATGTGTTCAGAAAAACAAAAACGGAGTTTACCATTAACTGATTATTAATTAGATAAAATTACAAAGAATAGACTATATAAGAAAAGTGATCTTAGATGAAGAATTGGAAATACATGAAGAAATGGTGAGCAATAATACATTGGAGGAGAAAGAGTGTGGCATAGAAAGCTGCACCGATTGTCCTGCCTGCAAGGACACCAATTTAACAACTATCTACACAGAAAAAATACCTTCATAAAAAATAACAATCAGGTGAGCACTCATAGTACTTGGTTTTAACTCCATATCACTAAAAAAGGCACTGAAAAGATAGAAAATAACGCTTCTGAATCACTGACGCCCACCCTCTCCCCACGTACACATGCGCACAGTGGGATGCCTGATGTGGACAGTTTCTCTGGGTGCTGGGGGAGGGAGAGTCAATTGCGAAGCATTTAGCTAAATGCTGGCCTGTTAGGGCAGAAAGGAAAGTTGGGCCAAACTGAGCTAATGCTCTAGCCATGGAGGGAGCATTTAAACCAGCCCTGGCCAGTCCTAGCCAGAGGGAAATTATTGATCCTAGAGGTCTAAAATTGAATGGCTGCAAACCTCACCACTGGAGGCTATAGCTTCCGTGTCTCCAAGTAAACTTGAAAGGCAGTATAGGCCATAAGGACTGCAATTCTTACTCAAGTCTTAGTGCTGAACTAGCTCCAGAGACAGTGGACTGGGGGAGCATGGGATATACTGAGACACCAGTTACAGGAGCCAAGGCAGTGTTGGCCTCACCCTTCCCCTAAACTCAGACTTCACAGCTTGTTGCTCAAAAGGAGACCCATTCCTTCCACTTGGGAGGAGAGGGAAGAGTCCAAAGGACTTGGTCTTGCATCTAGGATACAAGCTCAGCTACAGCAGGATAGGGCACTGGTCAGAGTTGTGAGGCCCCTGTCCCAGGTCCAAGCTCCTGGATGACATTTCTAGGCACATCCTTGGCCAGAGGGGAACCCACTGCTTTGAGGGAAAGGACATAGTCTTGGAAGCATTTATCACCTGCTACCCAAAGAGCCCTTCGACCCTAAATAACCAGCAGTAATTCCCAGATACTAGCTTGCGGGCCTTGGGTGAGCCTCTAAGACTCTCTGGTTTCAGGTATCAGCACAGTCACAGGGGATCAGAGCACTAAGCAGGCCATTGGGGTCTCCAATTAAAGAACTTGACTCTTGGATGGCATTTGTGGACCTGCCCTGGGCCAGAGAGAGGCCCTTTGCCCTGAAGGTTGAGTCCCAGGTCAGGCAGTATTCACAACAAGCTGACTTAAAAGATCTTGGGCCTCAAGGGAATATCAGCAGTAGTCTTGCAGTACTCCTCGTGGTCTAGGGTGGCAGTGGCTATGGGGTGAGGCTCCTCTGCCTCTGGAAAGGGGAGAAAAGAATGGGAAGGACTGCATCTTGTGGTTTGAGTGCCAGCTCAGCCACAATACATAGAACACAAGGTAGACTAAGGTTTTTGACTCCAATTCCCTACTTCCAGACAGCTTTTCTAGACCCACCCTGGGCCTGGGGGATCTTGCCATCCTGAAGGGAAAGACACATGTCTGGTTGGCTTTGCCGCATGCTGATAGTAGAGCCCTAGAGCCTTGAGCAAACATAGAGAGTAGCCAGGGAGTCATTGCAGTAGGCTCTGGTGAGACCCAGTGCTGTACTGGCTTCGGGTCTGACCCAGGGCAGCCATAGTGGTGGTGGACATAGGGGTGTTTATGCCACTCTGCCCCCAGTTTTAGGTGGCTGAAACAGCAAAAGAGAGCCTCTGTATGTTTGAGAGAAAGTAAGGGAATAGAAAAAGAATCTCTGTATGGTAATCCAGATAATTCCCCCAGATCTTGTCCAAGACCATGAAGGTGGTACCTGTATGAATCTGCAAGAACCACAGTATTACTAGGCTTGTGGTGCCCCCAAAGCAAATACAGGTTAAATCACAACATCCAAGTTCTGGAAAGCTTTCCCAAGAATGATGGCTACAAATAAGCCCAGATAGTGAAGACTACAATAATTACCTAACTCTTCAATGTCCAAACATCAAACATCTACTAACATCAACACCATCCAGAAAAACACAACCTCATTGAATGAACTAAATAAAACATCAAGGACAAATCCTGGAGAAACAGATATTATAAGACCTTTTGACAGAGAATTTAATATAGCTGTGTTAGAAAAGCACAACAATTTCAAGAAAACACAAAGAAGAAATGCAAAATTTTGTCAGATAAATTTAACAAAAAGGTTGAAATAATTTAAAATAATCAAGCAGAAATTATGGAGCTGAGAAATGAAACTGGTGTCCTGGAGAATGAATCAGAGTCCTTTAATAGCAGAACTGACCAAGCAGAAGAAAAAATTAGTCCGCTTAGAGACAGTCTATTTGAAAATACAGTCAGAGGAGACAAAAGACAAAGGAATACAAAATAATGAAGCATGCCTACAGGATCTATGAAACAGCCTTAAAATTGCAAATCTAAGAGTTATTGGCCTTAAACAGGAAGTTGAGAAAGAAATATGGGTAGACAGTTTATTCAAAGGTATAATAACAGATAACTTCCCAAACCTAGGGAAAGATATTAATATGCAAGTACAAGAAGGGAATAGAACACAGTTTTCACCCAAAGAAAACTACCTTGAGCATTTAATATTCATACTTTCAAAGGTTAAGGATAAGGAAAGGATCTTACAAGCAGTAGAGAAAAGAAACAACTAACATAAAATGGAGCATCAATATGGTTGGAAGCAGACTTTTCTTTGGGAAACTTACAATCCAGCAGAGAGTGGCATGACACATATAAAATGCTGAAAGAAAAAAACTTTTACCCTAGAATAGTACATCTGGCAAAAATATCCAACAAACATGAAGGTGAAATAAAGACCTTGTGAGACAAACAAAAGCTGAGGTAGTTCATCAATACCAGACCTTTCCTAAAGAAATGCTAAAGGGAGTGTTTCAATCAGAAAGAAAAGAACATTAATGAGCAATAAATAATCACCTGAAGGTACACATAAAGTACATGGAAAATCACAGAATATAATATCACTGTAACTGTGGTACGTAAACTACTATTGTCATAAGTAGAAAGACTAAACTATGAACCAATCAAAAACAATAACTACAACAACTTTTTAAGACATACTACAATAAGATATAAATAGAAACAACAAAAAGTTAAATGTGGGGGATCAAAGTTAAGATGTAGTTTTATTATGTTTCCTTTTCCTTATTTTTTTTTTCTGTTTATGTAAATAGTGTTAAGTTGTTGTCAGGTTAAAATAATGGGTTATAAGATATTATTTGCAAGCCTCATTATAACCTCAAACCAAAAAACATACAATGGATGCACAAAAATAAAAAGTAAGAAACTTAATCATATTACTAGAAAAAATTAACTTCATAGAGAAATACAGGAAGGAAAGAAGAAAGAGAAAACCACAAAACACATAACAAAATAGCGGAAGTCAGTCCTTACTTATCAATAATAACATTGAATGTAAATGAACTAAACTCTCCGATCAAAAGACTTAGAATAGATGAATGGATGAAAAAACAAGACCCATTGATCCAGTGCTTATAAGAAACACACTTAATCTATAAAGACACACACTGAAATTTTTTAAAAAATCAAAAAAGATGTTCAATGTTAATGGAAAGCAAAAAAAGCAGGAGTAGCTATACTTATATTAGACAAAATAGATTTCAAGACAAAAACTATAAGGAGAGAAAAAAATGTTACTATATAAAGGTAAAGGGGTCAATTCAGTGAGAGGATATAACAATTTTAAATATATCTGCACTGAACACTGAAGTACCCAGATACAAAAAGTAAATATCACTAGAACTTAAGAGAGAGATAGGCCCCAATGCAATAACAACTAGAGACCTCTACAACCCATTTACAGCATTGGACAGGTCTTCCAAATAGAGGATCAACAACAAAAACAAAAAAATCAGACTTAATTTGCACTATAGACCAAATGAATCTAATAGGTACTTACAGAACATTTTACCAAATGGATGCAGAATAAACATTCTTCTCCTTAGCATACGAATTACTCTCAAGGATAGACTAGACTTTAGATCACAAAATAAGTCCTAAAACATTCAAAAAATTGAAATATCAAGCATCTTCTCTGATCACAATGGAATAAAAATAGAAAGTAATAACAAGAGGAATTTTGGAAAGTATACAAAAACATGGGAATTCAATAATATGCTTCTGAATGACCAGTCACTGAAGAAACTAAAAAAGGAATTGAAAAATTCTTTGAAACATACAATACTGGAAATACAAGATATCAAATCCTATGGAATACAAAAAAGCAGCACTAAGAGGGAAGTTTATTGCTAAAAGTGCCTACATCAAGTAAGAGGAAAAACTTCAAATGAACAACCTAATAATGAATCTTAAAGAGCTATAGAGCAAGAGCAAACTCTACTCAAAATTAGTAGGAAAAATAAAATAAAATCAGAACAGAAAAAACTGAAATAAAAAAAAAACAATACAGAAGATTGATGAAATAAAAAGTTGTCTTTTTGAAAAGTTAAACAAAATTGACCATCCATTAGCCAAACTAAAACAAAAAAGGAGAGAAGATCCAAATGAATACAATCAGAAATAATAAAGAAGACATTACAGCTGATACTGCAGATATTCAAAGGATCATCAGGGGCTAATATGAGCCAGTATATGCCAATAAATTGGAAAATCTAGAAGAAATGGAAAAAGTCCTAGCCACGTACAACCTACCAAGATTGAACCAGGAAGAATTCCAAAAGCTGAACAAATCAATAACAAGAAAAGAGATAAAAGCCATAATAAAATATATCCCAGTAAAGAAAATCCTAAGACCTATTGCTTCACTGTTGAGTTCTACCAAACATTAAAGAACTAATATCAATCCTACTCAAGCTATTAAAAAAATAGAGGAGTAGGGTATACTTCCAAACTCATTCTACAAGGCCAGTATTACCCTGACACCTAAACCAAAAACATGTCAAAAAATAAAAAATAAAGAACAAACAAAACAAAACAAAAAAACTACAGGCCAATATATCTGTTGAATATAGATGCAAAAATCCTCACAAAATACTAGCAAATAGAATTCAACAATACCTTAGAGAGATCATTCATTATGGACAAGTGGGATTTATCCCTGGGATGCAAGGATGGCCTAACATACACAAATCAATTAATGTGATACATCATATCAACAGAATGAAAGATAAAAAGCATAAGATTATTTCAATTGATGCTGAAAAAAGCATTTGATGAAATTCAACGTTCCATCATGATAAAATCCCTAAAAAAACCTGGGGATAGAAGAAACACACCTCAACACAATAAAACCATATATGGTGAACCCACAGCTTGTATAATACTTAATGGTGAAAAGCTGAAAGACTTTCTTCTGAGATCTGGAACATGAAAAGGATGCCCACTGTCACCTGTGTTATTCAACATATTACTGGAAGTTTTAGCAAGCACACAAGAGAAAGAACACAAGAGAAAATATAAAGGACATCCAAACTGGAAAGGAAGAAGTCAAATTACCCCTGTATGCAAATGATATGATTTTATATTTGGAAAAGCCTAAAGATAACCAAGAAATGATTAGAACTGATCAACAAATTCAGTAAAGTTGCAGAATACAAGATCGGCATACAAAAATCAGTAGCACTTCCATATGCTAACAGTGAATAATATGAAAAGGAAATAAAAGGTAAACCCATTTACAATAGCCACTGATAAAATTAAATACCTAGGAATTAACCAAATAAGTGAGAGACCCCTGTAATGAAAACTATAAAACACTGATGAAAGAAACTGCAGAGGACACACACACACACACACACACATATGCACACACGCAAGGAGGGATATTCCATGCTCATGGATTGGAAGAAACAATGTTGTTAAAATGTTCATACTACCCAAAACAATCTACAGATTCAATGCAATCACTATGAAAATATCAATGACATTTTTCAGAGAAACAGAGAAAAAACAACCTACAATTTACATGAAACCACTAAAGACCCAGAAAAGGCAAACTTATCCCAAGCAAAAAGAACAAAACTGGAGAAGTCAAATGACCTGACTTCAAATTATACTACAGAGCTATAGTAACGAAAACAGCATGGTATTGGCATAAAAACAGCCACACAGACCAATGGAACAGAATAGAGAACCCAAAAACAAATCCACACCTGCAGTGAACTCATTTTTGACAAAGGTGGCAAGATAATACACTGGAGAAAACATAATATCTTCAATAAGTGGTGCTAGGAAAACTGCATAACCATATGCAGAAGAATGAAACTAGACCCCTGTCTCTCACCATATACAAAAATCAAATCAAAATGGATTTTGAAGTAATGGATAAATCTAAGACTTCAAATTATGAAAATACTACAAGAAAATATTGAGGAAATCTCCAGGACATTGGTCTGATCAAAAATTTATTGAACAGCACTTCACAAGCCCTGGCAACCAAAGCAAAACTGGAAAAATGGGATCACATCAAGTTAAAAAGCTTCTGCATAGCAAAGGACACAATCAACAAAGGGAAAAGACAATCCACAGAATGGGAGAAAATATTTGCAAACTACCCATTTGACAAGAGGTAATAATCAGAAATATGTAAGTTGCTTAAACAAACCTCTAGGATAAAAATCTAATAATCTGATAGAAAAAGGGAAAAAGACTGAATACACATTTCTCAAAAGAAGACAAAAAATGGCAAACAGGCATATGAAAAGGTGCTCGACATCATTTGCCATCGGAGAAGTGCAAATCAAAACTACAATGAGATAACATCTCACCTTAGTAAAAATGACTTATATCCAAAGGACAGGCAATAACAAATGTCAGTGATAACGTGGAGAAAAGAGAACCTTTGTACATGGTTGGTAGGAACGTAAATTAGTCCAACCACTGTGGAGAAAAGTTTGGAGGGTCCTATAAAACTAAAAACAGAGCTACCATATGATCCAGTAATCCCCTTGCTGGGTATATACCCCAAAGAAAGGAAATGCATATATTAAAGAGATATCTGCACTCCTATGTTTGTTGCAACACTGTTTACAATAGCTAAGATTTAGAAACAAATGAAGTGTCCATCAACAGATGAATAGATAAAGAAAATGTGGTACATATGGACAATGGAGTACTACTGAGTCATAAATAAGAGAGATTCAGTCATTTGCAAAGATAGAACTGGATTATTATGTTAAGTAAAATAAGACAGGCATAGAAAAAACACATATGCTTCCCTTATTTGTGGGATCTAAACATCAAAACAATTGAACTAATAAACATAGAGAGTAGAAGGATGGTTACTAGAGGATAGGAAGGATAGTGAAACTGGGTGTAGAGGTGAGGATGGTTAATGGGTACAAAAAAATAGTTACAAGGAATGAATAAGACCTACTATTTAATAGCACATATGGGTGTGTATAGTCAAAAATAACTTAATTGTACATTTTTTAATAACTTAGAGTGGTAATTGGGTTGTTTGTACCTCAAAGGATAAATGCTTGAGGGGATGTATATCCCATTCACCATGGTGAGCTTATTTCACTTTGCATACTTGTATCAAAACATCTCATATACCTCATGAATATATATACCTACTAGGTACCCACAAAAATTTTAAAAAATTATATGGTGAGCAATAAAATGGGAAACGTGGAAACTCTAAACACATATTGATAATTTTGACTATATAAAATAATAATGAAGTTCAAATTATGTTGAGTGAAAGCAGACTAGATAAAAGATGTATCTAAGTTATAGCACAGGAATACCCCTGCTATTTGTGAGCAACTCTGTATTACAGAATTTTAATCTAAGCCTCATTTGTAATTAAAAATGTTCTGGCAATAATATTATGAAAGGAAAAATAAACTGATAAAATTATTTAAATAAACACTTTAACCCAATATTTATATGAAGATTACCATATTGATATGGTATCAATGTAAAAATTATTGAGATATTTTACTTTTTTATATTGTCATTGAAATCTATTATGTAATTTATCCTTACGGTGTTACGGTGTATTGCAACACAGACTAGCCACAATTTAAGAGCTCAATAGAATATGTTTCTAGTGGCTACCTCATAGGTTAGGACTGCTCTACAGAAGTTTTTCTCAAACTTTAATGTGCCTACAAATTCCACTGGGTTCTTAACAAATGAAATATTCTGATTTGGAGGTCAGATGAGGCCTGGTATTCTGAATTTTCAATAAACTCAAAGTGATGCTGATGTCTGTAATATTTTAGTCTATGTTGAGTAGCAAGTCTGTTGAAAACACATTAGGATGCAGTAGAAGAATTTTCAAATTAGCACATTCACATTAGCAAGAAAATAAATGAAATAATCCAGTGTCCATCATCAGTAGAATAGATGGCATTATATAGTGCAATTTGAGTTAAAGTGAAAATAAGGTTTTTTTGGCAACCATAGATGCAACTCGGAATATAATCTTCTGCAATAACAAGTTAAAGTAAATAATATACTGTATAGAAATATTTTTGTTCACAATAAAATTAAAAATAAACTCAAGGAAAGTATTATCTATTACCTATGTTCACATAGGCATTATTCATAATAGCAAAAATGTAGAAGCCACCAAAGGTTTCACTGATAGATGAATGCATAAACAAAATAGGGTATATTCATAAAACAGAATATGATTCAGCTTTAAAAAGGAAGAAAATTTTGATCTGTGGCATAACATGGATATAAACCTTGCAGATCCTATGCTAAGTGAAATAAGCTAGTCTTAAAAACAAAAATACTGTATAATTCTATTTATATGAGGTATTAGAGTAATCAAATTTATAAAATAAAAAAAAATTAAATGGTAGTTACCAGGGGCTGAGGAGAGGGGAAATTGCATAAAGAGTTTGCTTTGCATGACAAGAAGAGTTTTGGAGTTTGGTTGTACAACAATGTGAATGTCCATAACATTATTGAATTGTATACTTAAAAATAATTTAGTAGGGACATGGATGCAGCTGGAAATCATCATTCTCAGCAAACTATCGCAAGAACAGAAAACCAAACACCGCATGTTCTCACTCGTGGGTGGGAATTGAACAATGAGATCACTTGGACACAGGAAGGGGAACATCACACACCAGGGCCTGTTGTGAGGTGGGGGGAGGGGGACGGAAAACATTAGGAGATATACCTAATGTAAATGACGAGTTAATGGGTGCTGCACACCAACATGGCACATGTATACATATGTAACAAACCTGCACGTTGTGCACATGTACCCTAGAACTTGAAGTATAAAGAAGTAAAAAGTAAAAAAATAAAAAATAAATAAAAAATAATTTAGATGGTAAATTTAATGCTATTTTCAATTTGCCACAATTAAAAAAAACAAAAAAACTAAAAAAGCTTTTAAAATCAAGGAAATTATTGGCATTAAGAATAGTAATGACCTTGGGTAGGGTGTTGGGGAAGGTCTTCCACAGGTAAAGGCACTTACGAATCTTTACTATTCATAATAACCAATATTCTCTTTACTTTCATCATGTTTCATGGTCTCTCGTACCAGGGATAAACTTCCTGTATTTGTCAAGCAGTAGCTACATGATTTTGCCTGTGGTTGACGGCTGAGATGAGCCTGAGCTCAGGGGTGCAGGCTGCCTTGAAGGGTTCATGGCTTATTGGCTAGAAATACATATCCCAAGGATTTACTAGTACTACTGCTGATGCTGCTGTTCCTGCAGCTGCTGCTGCTACTACAACTACTAAACAATGATAAAAGCACTAATACTGCTAAATGTAATGTAGGAGGTACTGGGTGAGGCAAAAACTAAAAGCTCATTTTCTTATCTCTTCGGTGAACATAGTCTATCCTCTTGTGGTGAGTAGGATGCTTAGAGCACTGAGAGGCCATGGAGTTACGGAGAATCTGAAAGTTACTGCAATGTGGAGAGGCTGAACTTTTGTAAGATTTTGTGAAACCATAATTCCTTTGAGAAGCAAGAGTTTGAGGTTTTACGTTTTCTACTCTCAGAAGTTGGAATACCAGGTCAGTAGAGTCATCTAAGTTTCTGTAAGAGAGGCCATTCATGTTCATTATATTTCCCAAGAAACTCCATAGAGCCCATGACTTGAGAAGTCTTGATGCTAATAAGAACCACCTCCTCAGTGTTGTTTTCAAAATGAGATCAGATAATGCCTGTGTAGATAGCTAGCACAGAAGCTGTCTTGCAGTAGGCACCCATCTGAAATGAATTTATGAAATCCAATTACTAAAACCTCATATATTATCTATGGGAAACAAAACTGAGTTATTGGCATGAAATCCTTTGCTTATAACCCTCACAAAATCCCATAACATGGCCAGGCATTTCTTGCATCTGCAGAAGGAAGAAGCTGCAGGTAGAGGATAAGTGGTTCAAGCAGCTCATTATAAAAATTAAACAGAAAATCAGGGCTTCTAATTCTGCTAACTTTAGCAAGCTTGTAGTTTTATTAAGTGATGGAAAACACGCAGGTGGAATGAAGAGCCCTGATAAGCTGAAATAATTCATTTAAGCAAGAATCATTCAAGGTGCCTTTTTATTATCAAAAAAAAAAAAAAGATGAAAACAACATGCCTTAGATTTCTCAGAATCTTTACATTCTCTAGCCATTAGATGTGGTTTGCAACCGAAGATAATTTAACTGTAACATTTTATTGATGAGTCACCCTCCTCTGCTAGGAACTGTATAAGAAACAGTCTAATGTAGCTGTTATGAGATCAGTATCTGGAGAAAGACTCCCCAGGTGGTTTGACCCCTGCTCTGTATTCTTTCAGCGTGTGACATGGGGCAAGCCACTTCACCTCTGTGATCTTCAGTCCCTCACCTGTAAGATGATAATGGTGATAACGCTACATCCTGAAGAGGGCAATAGTGAGACCAAAAAAACTGCCGGAGTAAAACCCATGCAATGTGTTCTATAAATTTCCCTATTCCTATTTTCCAGTCGGTAGAAGCTTTCTGCCAACACTGTAAAGAGCCCTTCAAATTAGAGCTGAAGTCTTGCAGTTTCCATAACGTCTATAGTTCATCAAATCACTTCAGCTGAGGTTATTAATCTGTTTTGATTGATTGACAGCTGCACAGTAGTCCTTTGATTTATAATTTGAACCAAGTTATTGAATTTATAATGTGGACAGGGCTCTAAATGCATTTTTGATTTATGTGTGTCCCCCATGCAGTTACAACAAATCATTGGTGGTTGAGCAACATTTACTCGAAGACACATACATTTAAATTTTAAATTAAATTGGATTTTAAAGGGCAAAGAAATTTAGATTTCTTCATGTAAAGATCAATGCTGCAAATAACTGTGAACGAAGCAGTATGATCAAGCAAGAAAAGCTATACCACTTAACATCCAGAAAAACCCAAATTATGTTTATAATTTTGCCTCTGCCTAGGCTTCATTACAGACTTTCAGAGTTATGCGAAAACACAGTGAACTTCTAGTTCAACATTTTTACTTTACATATGAGAGGACTAGGGTGCTCAAGGTCATAGAATAGTTAGTGGCTAAGTTGGAAATTTCATCAAACTTCCCTGATTCCTGCTTAGTCATCTTTCCACGGTATCACATAATTCTTCTATGACTCAGCTGCTTTTTCTGAAAAAATATAGGGAGAATAATGTAAGATCTGCTTATATACGCAGATTTTTTTTAAAAAAGAACATGAGCAAAACACTTGAAAGAACATTAAAATATAAAAGTACTGTACAAGTTCCCACATAGATCTAAACTTTGGTTCCTTAGGCAAGGGAAGGTGTGGAGTCAGACACACCCATTGATCAAGGGTCTCCTACTAGAGAAATACCACTACACACCTACTCTCAGTTTTAATTCCTATGAAACCCCATGGCATTTTCTAATTCTCAGAGGACAAAACTGAAGTTTCTGAAGTGAATCATCAACCTAGGATTTCAAACACTCAAGGCCTCTGCTTGTGTCATTTTGCAGCAGCGCTGCTGGGTCTCTTAAATAGGATCCATCAGGATTATTAATGAGAGGTTGTACATTTAATATTTTCTGGCAAAGCAAAAACACCTACCTCTTTAAGATTTGACCCTAATAGTAAACCAGTTTTCTTCTTGCTGCAGTATTAGGTGTCATATTAATCTTTCTTTCTGACCTCATTCTAGCAAATAGTCTTAGGGAAAGAAATAATGTTCCTGTAAATTGATTTATATGAACTCTAGAGATAGCGTACTAGCCAAAGATACCAGGCCATGTCTGGGCCCTGTCAGTAGATCAAAGGTGTCTGTGTCTGATTATTTGTCTTCATACTAAGTTCAGAATGATTACTGAAATGTCCACTTTTCTAATGTCATGCCTTCAATCAAGTATAAACTTTGTCATCTACTGCTCTTGTGCCAAATATAACGCAATGACTTATTTCAATGGCCGTGATACAACATATCCTAGATATTCAAACTTGATGTGGTACAAAGATGAGTAGTCATGAAAAGAACATGCCTTTAGATATCTAAGTACTTAAATGAACTCAGCAAAAATGCTGTCTCTCAGAGCATCAAAGGTTCTTTGCCCTACAAGCTACATGATGAAAGCATAATGACCTGGTTTCCCTCTTAAACTCTCCTAAGATTATAACAAATTGAAACTTCATCCAGCACAGCAAATATTCAAAGCAGATGTATGACTGGGTCCATATTTCCCCAAACTGCTTCAATCATTTCCTTCTCAATGGAAGTCAGTGCTCTTTAGAGTAAGAGGTCCTTATCATCTTCCATTCGGTTGAAGACATGCTTATTGAATGGCTGCTGCTGTGGACATCATGTGTTCTCCCAAAATTTATACTTTGGAATCCTAATCCTCAAGGTAATGGCATTGAGGGAGGGGGGGTTTGGAGGTAATTATGTCATGAAAGGGAAGCCCTCACGAATGAGATTACTGCCCTTATAAGAAGAGAAATGAAAGAGATGACCTCTCTCTCTCTGGGTCAAGTGAGAATACAGCAAGAAGACGGCCCTTTGCAAACCAGGAAAATAGTTTTTATTAGGAACCAAATCCTGGACTTCAAAGCCCCCAGAACTGTAAAAAAGTAGATTAAGTCATCTGGTCAATTATATTTTGTGATAGCGACCGAAGCATATTAAAACACCAACTGTTTGATCAGCACTCAAAAAAAGGTGGGGCGTAGGCTTTGATCTTAAAAACGATAACAACAATAGTATTTTAATGAAGGAGACAAAAAGAACATAACATTGTTTAAAAATAAAGTGCAAGGCCGGGCATGGTCGCTCACACCTGTAATTCCAGCACTTTGGGAGGCTGAGGCAGGTGGATCATGAGGTCAAGAGACTGAGACCATCCTGGCCAACATGGTGAAACTCCATCTCTACCAAAAACACAAAAATTAACTGGTCATGGTGGCACACACCTGTAGTCCCAGCTACTTGGGAGGCTGAGGCAGGAGAATTGCTTGAACCCGGGAGCTGGAGGTTGCAGTGAGCCGAGATTGCATTACTGCACTCCAGCCTGCCTACAGAGCGAGACTCCATCTCAAAAAAAAAAAAAAAAAAAGTACAAATTGTAATAATACGTTAAATAATTGTTACAGATAAGTTCAGTAGGAGGGTAATTGCAAAAAGGATTAAAAACTATAGGAGAGCATCCAAGAGATAAGATTTGTACCAGAGGTTGACAGGATAATCAGATGAGAAGAGAGAAGTTATCACAGACACAAAAGAAACAAGGGAAAAGTGATGAAAATATATAATATGCATGGTTAATTCTCAAGGCATTTGGAGTGAGACATTAATTTGGGGACTTATTGAGAAAGAAATTGAAGAGGAACATGCAATTAGTAAAGAAGGAGCCTGAAAATTAAGGTAAGAAATGTGGACTTTCTCAACAAGAGAAATAGAAAGCAATGGAAGATTTAAGAGCAGACAATAAAGGAATGGTAAGAAAAGTTTCAGATACATATACATACGTATGCCAGATGAGAATGGCTTTTGAGAAACCAGAAGCAGGAGTGCATGTACAAAAGTCTGTGTTGACTGAGCCAAGGAGCAAAAGGAAGAAAGTGATGGAAAAAGAAAGGAAGAAAAACACAAAACAGATAACTTTGGAGAAGCCTGATAAAATGATTTATCGGTAGGGTCACCAAGTGTGACAAATATAAATACAGAAGATTCAATTAAATTTGAATTAAAAATCAACAATATATTGTATGACTCATATCTGCATAATTCACAAAATTTCATTCATTGTTTATGTAAAATTAAAATTTATGTGCACATCCAGTATTTTATCTGGCAACCCTATCCGAGACGTTTCCATGTGCCACTGATAACCTTATGTTATGGACACACTCAAAGAATAAGTGGTTTGGTAATACAGAGAAATATGAATTCACAATATTTATCTAATGCCAGAAGTACAGATTATGTTTAAGTAAAATTATGTACACAAATAATAGTATTATATATTGAGACAAACTGACACTACAGCAGTTGAAACATTAATCTAGGTAAAATTAAGGGAATTTTAAAAATCCTTTTGACATACAGATGTTCTGAGAGAAAGAATGAAAATTGTAGATCCTTAAGGAGAATATGCAATTATCTAAAACTCATCATTTCAAACTTATAATAAAACAGATTCCACTATTTTGAAATGAAGATAAAAACTAGAATGAACAGTGCACATGGAGACATTGCTCTGCTGTAATAATGCCAATATGACTGAACTTTAGGGTAGGCCAAGGAAAAAAGTAAAAATAACTTGTTATATACTTTTCCACAGTTTTGAAGAGGGAATGGTGATTACATGGAGTTATTAGGAAAATAAGTGTGTGAGACTTCATTGGAGTCTAAAAGTGCTCATAGAAGCAAAACAAAACAAAACAAAAACCCCAAACCCAAACAATATTTTATCAAAGAATTATGTAGAAAGAAAATGACATATATATATATATATAAAAATATATATGTATAAAATATAGATTCTATTTAACTTACAGAAAAGTGAGGGACAAAATTAAAATACAACATCTAGGATGTACGGAATGGAATACAGATGCTTTAGTGTATAATGAACCTGGTGAACTTTTCGCAAGGGTTTGGACGTCAATGACTAAAGGACTGGCTTGTACTTGTTTACAGTCAACATCTGTATTTTGTTTTTCATCTCCAGCGTAACCAAATTCTACTCACTCAGAGCATATCTTTTCTTATCATACAGACTTTCTAGATTGTCCTAACCACCGCTGATTTCTTCCTTCTTCAAAAATCTGTATAGCTCATTTTACTCATTTTTTTTCTCATAATGATATAAAGTCATTTATTTTTCTTTTGTTATGTCTCCTCTTTTTCAGCTTTAGGAACATAAGGATTATGATTTTGTGTTTTGTGTGTAGTTCTAAACAAATAATAATCAATACATGCTCAATAAATTCAAGTGAAAGACATAACAGAACACCTCATAAAACCTTGAATACTGCACTTTCTACTGAGGGATTAAACACAAAGTTTATCTGTCTATTGGCTTGAAATGTGGAGGCTTGATCTGACGGCATGTCCATATAAGCTCCCTCTAGTACAAAGAGAACTGTGAGTTTGAGGACATGCCCTGCCTAGTGAAGAGCAATGGATATTAGACTGCTTGAGATAGCCCTCCTTGTTTGTTCGTTAAAGCAGTTTTTGAAATCCAGGATGACCACCATGTATGACTATCAAACAAAGGACAATTTCATTTGAAGAGTGGTTATTTAATATTCATCTCTATTATAGAAGGAAATCACAGATCAGTGATAGCAATCAGAGCCTTACATGAAATAAAATATTTGAGCTGAAAGAGCCCAGCCATTTCTTTTCATCACTAATCTTCAGAACCATCTGGAACAGATAAAAATAATAGATTTCTGGGATCTGCTCATCACAATGTATTTTTTTCATCTATTATTTCTACATAGATTAATGTTGCAACTTTCTTAATCTCATTTTTATCTCAATATGTAGTATTTATTATTTGTATACAGTATTTTTTTTTTTTTTTTGAAATGGAGTCTCACTCTGTTGCCCAGGTTGGAGTGCCATGGTGCGGTCTCAGCTCACTGCAACCTCCGCCTCCCGGGTTCAAGTGATTCTCCTGCCTCAGCCTCCCAAGTAGCTGGGACTACAGGCGCCCGCCACCACTCTTGGCTAATTTTTTGTATTTTTAGTAGAGACAGGGTTTCACCGTGTTAGCCAGGATGATCTCGTTCTTCTGACCTTGTGATCTGCTGCCTGCCTCGGCCTCCCAAAGTGCTGGGATTACAGGTGTGAGTCACTGCACCCGGCCTGTATACAGTATTCTTAGCTTAAACACACTTCATATTTCTGACATCAAATATTATGAACTAACATTTTTTTCTGTGGCACCACACCAGTTGTGATATGGACAGGAGACAAAGAAATACTGGGTAGAAGAAGGTGGTTCCCCAGTAAAACCCCACCCCCAAGCCAGGAAACCCACAGCTCTAAATGGGAACAGAAATTCCTGTCTTCTTGCCCAAATGTTGCCTTTTGGTCTACCATGCCCCCCTATCCTGTACCCATATAAACCCAAAACCCCAGGCTCCATGAGCAGATGGGCAGATGAACAGAAAAGCAGAAGAGCAGTAGAGAAAGAGAGAGGAAAAGGAACATCTGAACATCGAGAGGAGTTTGGCTGGGGAGGGTTAAAGAGAAGATCAGCCGCTGGATGGCCAAGCTCCAGGGGAAGGTCATCTTCCCACTCCATCCCCTTTCTAGCTCACCATCCATCCCACTGAAAGCCACCTCCATCACTCAATAAAACTCCCATATTCACCATCCGTCAAGTCTGTGCATGACCTGATTTTTCCTGGATGCCAGACAAGAGCTGGGAATACAGAAAGCTGTCCCACTGACCCCCTGCCCTTGCAAAAAGGCAGAGGGTCCACTGAGCTGTTTAGCACTTAAACCATCCGCAGATGGCAAATCTAAAAGAGAGCACTGTAACACATGCCTACTTGGGCTTCTGGAATCACAGGCAACCCTAGATGCTACCACTGGGCCAGAGCTCAGAAGCACTAGGCTACTGCACCTTCCTCTCTGCATGCTCCCACTCCCGTAAGCAGAGGTGGGGCCAAGCCACACTCCTGTTGCACATCCTGGGAGGGAGGCCAGGGAACTCTCCTATTTCAATTGCACCTTGACGGTTGCTGCTTTGTAAGGCAATCATTGGAACAAGGAAATTTCCCAGGTAGGGTTGCCAGAGTCATAAATTCTGGGGAGGAATCTAGGAAACTTAAATTAAAAGAAAAAACCTCAAGATGATTCTGTTCAACTGTCTTTGAGAATCACAAATGTAGTCTATTGTTATGTTTTAAGATTTAAAGAAATTGAGGTCTCAGAAAGTGAAAAGAGGTTACTGAGTGTCACAAAGCATTTTATTGTTAAAGCTGAGAGTAAGAGCTCAGCTCTTCAATTTCCGTATAGTGGCACTTTTGTGTCTACAGTTCTTCTGGAGTCATTTCCTCTGACAAATAAACCCTGTCCATTTTACTAACCAAGTTCCCTTTTACATAAGCATGCCTGGGAGTTAATTTGAGAAAACCATGGCAATCTGCCCCCTGGAAGCAATATTTTTGAAAACAGAGAAATTCAAAGGCTTGCTGAAAATCGGGCATCAAAGATAGTCATTTAAGGGTGAGAAGAATATTCAATTCTTTCAACCACTTTATATGAAAGAAATGGGCAGTATCTTTTTGTCACAGTGTGAGATCAAAATCCTGTAGTCTCAACTAAAAAGTTCACTTTTTAAAGCCAAAAGTGTTTATAATACATTGGAATATATTTTATTAAGTAACTCCTTGATTAATTCCAGAATGCAATAGCACCCTACTATTAAAAAAAATCCACAACAGCAGAGTTCATTATTCTCACCTAACAAAAGGAAATTCAAGCTCAGAGATGCGTAGCACAATTAGTGACCAGACATCTGAGAGCAAAGTTTATCTTTGAGTCTTGATGTTTCATATCTTACATATTACCAAACATAAATCCTTTCTTCTTTGAAAAAGAAGTGATAAAACTCATATATGTTTATACTTCAAAGACTAAAGAATATACATGCAAATAAATAAAATTCCACTTTACATGAAAAGTATTTACTTAGAAAATGCAATACAATTTTTTATCTGTGCTAGGGCTGAGATAGAAAGTATTTAACTAGAAAGTCCAATAAGGTTTTTCATCTGGGCTAGGGCTGATACTCAAAATACCCCATTAAAACAGACGGATGAGATAAGCTTGACTTTCTCTGTGTCTTCTATATAATATCAAACAAGGCAAAACCAATCACACAAAACAAAACAAAAATCCAGAAACAAACAAAAGGAAAAAAAAAAAACAGCCTTCTAAATTTTCATGTAGGAATGTGAAAACAAATGTTTCACTGTATTTTCTTATTCCCTTAGAGCCAGAAATCCCAAGGAAGAGAACTTAATCTCAGTCAAAATAGGACTATAGACACAGTTACACAAATATCTACAGAACCTGAGGTCAGGTCCAACTCATGGAAATGTGTTTCATGGAAAGGCAGTTGACTCCTTTACACAAAAATTATCACAAAGAAGGAAGGAGCTCCACACAGTGGGGGAACTTGGAGCTAGGGCATAGTTTCTGTAGAAAACAATGCTTCTGAGTATTTTATTACTTGTGCCTGAATATTCCTCCAATCTATCACTACACACCTACTGCACACCATCTACACACCTACTCCTGGAAAGGAGAGAGTTGTATGGTACAAAATGAAAACAGTTCTTTTTCTAAAATATATTCTTCTAAAAGAGGTGACAGGAAAAAGGAATATGTATTGAAATGGGAGAGAAAGAAGCACAGAAGACCACAAAGTAAATTGATGATGACGTGCTGGCTGCAGAAGCCAAATCAGGAACATGCTCCACTTCCATGCAGACAGAAGGCCGTGAACAGTGAAGTGCCTCATCCAGGAGCACGGGACACCTGTGAGGAAGAAAGCAGAGCAGCTGCAGAGTTAGAGTCCAGCGTAATCTTATATGACGCAAAACCTCACCACGCCTCTACCTTTGTAAAGAAATAAGATGTGATGACCACCTGGCAGATGGAGGTTACTGATGCAACAGGTCCAGTGTAGGGTTCCTAGATGAAAGACAGAACATCCAGTGGAATCTGAATTGTTAATAAACAACATTTTTGGTATAAGTATGCTCCAGGTATTATTTGCAACAATATTACACTAAAAGAATTGCTGTTTATCTGAAATTCAGATTTAAATGGGTGTCCTGCGCTTTTCTTTTATAATCTGGTAACTGTATCTCAGGGACATATCAAGAGTCCTGCTGTGCTGAGGGCACACCATTACATTAACTCTTCCAAGACAGTGATCCTAAGAATCTTTTGAAAACCAAGCAAATATATGCGAGTGAAGCATGAAAACTCTATTTCATCAATTCAGACAATACTGGGCACAAATGGGGCTGCAGTGTGAGCCACTTTCTGTGGTTTACAATGTTCCATGCTCTTGACATACTTCCAGCTTTGTAAAGAACAGCTCTCCTTCACTTAGTACCTTCCCAGACACACCACACTCAATTTGACTGGTACTTCGAGCATTCTCTCCCCTGATGGCCTACTGCTCTTCTTTACCTGCTCTTAATATTACTAATGCTCATGGCCTGTGATGTCTCCTCCAGGTTCTTCATCACTGCTATTGCTGATGGTGCTTCTGTACTGGCGGCTGTCACAAAACTTTCATGGTATCAGTCCTGATAATGAATCCCCTAGAGTCTTTGCACCAAAACACCACAACCATGCTGTGCCTTGCAGACGTATAGGAAAAATGGTCCCTTCCAATTCAGATTCACACATTGATGTATGGCCATGAAAGCATTCCTGTGTGTGCCCTCCTGACTAACACAGCAGCTTTTTATTAAAGACTTTGTTCTACTTTAACCTCTCAATCATGTCTCCAAAGTTGTCAGGCACAAGCTGTGGTGCAATCCTTTAGGTAGACTTTTACTCATCCAGGCATACTCCTTTATAGCCTTCCCATACATAAACAGTGCTTGCAGCTTTCTTTCATATTCATTCCCAGTTCTGTGTAAGGCCTCATGAATATAATCTCACCAAAATTGCCCCACTAATTTTGGGAACAGCTCATTTTAAAGCTGGGAACACTTTTATAAACAAAAATAAATTTCAGGCCATTTCTAACAACTTGCTATACTTTTGAATATTCAACAACAAAAGTTTAATATTCTTTAACATGCTGAATTTATATGAGCTCCAGCTGAAGCCACAGTCTCTCAAGGGTCACAGCTGCCTAATAGTAGTTTCTGAAATTGGAAGGTGTCCTGGTCACCTCAGACTTTATATGCAGGCATTGTTCATTCCAGGTCACTCATTCACTCACCAAATGTTGAATGAGGACCTTTCCTATGAAAGGCAGTATTAGAAAAGCAAAGATATGTGTAACAGAATAATGGGCTTGAAACTTAAATCAAGCTCTTATTCCCTCTTCACTTCATTTGCTCCTACCTTAGCCTGTTGCTCAGCCATTATGTTTCCATAGTCTCAGAAAAGAGATAGAATAGCATAATTGCAGAGAAGTTAGGGAAAATCTTCCTGCCTTTAAAGTCCCCAAATCTGCTTACCTTAGGAAAATTAGAGTAGATACAATTTTTTGAGTACGATGAGAGGGTTAGATAGCATTCCCTACCTTCCCAGCTCTCATCCTCTAAAGATTTTCTCTCTCTCTCTCTCTCTCTCTCTCTCTCTCTCTCTCACACACACACACACACACACACACACAGAGGAAATAAAACAAAATAAAAAATATATAGTATGGATGTTAGTGGGTCCTACTAGAGATAAACTGGCTAAAAACGAAATTATTAATGAACCTTGTCCTATAATCCTTCCCTCTGATGTGACTAGGCCAAACAATTTAAAATGGGTAAGCTCTCTTATTTTATATAACTTCCTCAGTTATTGGCCTTGCATTTCATATCTTGATCGCTTTTCTCATAACATGATTTTATTTTCTTATAAAACATTTCTCAAAGAACTTAAAAGAGTTCCACCGTGTTAGCCAGAATGGTCTCGATCTCCCGACCTCGTGATCCGCCCGTCTCGGCCTCCCAAAGTGCTGGGATTACAGGCTTGAGCCACCGCGCCCGGCCTAAGGATGGTCTCGATCTCCCGTGAACCCGGGAGGCGGAGCTTGCAGTGAGCTGAGATCCGGCCACTGCACTCCAGCCTGGGCGACAGAGCGAGACTCCGTCTCAAAAAAAAAAAAAAAAAAGAGTTCCACCATTCAATCCAACAATCCCTTTAATGGGTATATACCCAAAGGATGACAAATCATTCCACCAAAGAGAGACATGCCCTAGTATGCTCATCGCAGCACTAGTCACAGAAGCAAACTCATGGAATCAACTTAGGTGCCCTTTAATGGTGGTCTGGGTAAAGAAAATATGGTACATGTATATCATGGAATACTATGCAGCCATAAAAAAGAACAAAATCATGTCCTTTCCAGCAACATGGATGCAGCTGGAGACCATTATCCCAGGAAAATTAACACAGGAACAGAAAACCAAATATCACATATTCTCTCTCGTAAGTGGGAACCAAACATTGGCATGTAGACAAGAACAGTAAATACTGGAGACTACTGGGAGAAGTGGGGTAGGGGGCTGGAAAACTAACTACTGGCTTCTATGCTCACTACCTGGGTGATGGGATTATACGTATCCCAAACCTCAGCATCACCCAGTATACCCACTCAACAAATCTGAATCTAAAATAAAAGCTGAAATTTTTAAATAGAATTTTAAAAAGTGTATTTGTTCTCCCCTTCTATTCTCTTGGTTTCAGAGAATAAAAGGGGAGCACAAGAAATGTATTGAGCTGAACAATCTTAAATCCAAAATTTTATTATTTTTATGGCAAAATATCAAGCTTCATCATGATCATCAATACATGAGCAACTAAAATTTAAATTATGGATATGACAAATGACTCATCAAGTATGGATGGTAACTATGACTTAAGCATATGAATATTTTATAGTATTTAATCTCTCATCATTATATTCCTAAAAAAGAATTGCACAAGTTAGTTTCTACTACTTGTCATTCCCCAAACTCTTCTTGTCTAGGAAACCTGTCTAGAAGTCAAGTGATTTCTATACTTCCAAGAAATTTTTCTTTATACTTTTAGTATCATTAGAAAGTACCCAAGTAGGCTGGGTGTGGTGGCTTACGCCTGTAATCCCAGCACTTTGGGAGGCTGAGGCAGGTGGATCACCTGAGGTCAGGAGTTCAAGACCAACCTGGTCAACATGGTAAACCCCGCTTCTACTAAAAACACAAAAAGTGGCTGGGTGTAGTGGTGCACTCCTGTAATCCCAGCTACTCTGGAGGCTGAGGCAGGAGAATCACTTGAACCCAGGAGAGGTTGCAGTGAGCCGAGATCGTGCCACTGCACTCTGACCTGGGTCACAGAGTGAGACTCCATCTCAAAAAAAGAAAAAAAAAAAAAAAAAAAAAAGAAAGAAGAAAAAAAAAAAGAAAAAAGTACCAAAGTTTCTCTAGCAGATATTACAGCATTTATCTGAAACTATTTGAGTAATAAATGAATGAAATATCACTGTTAGAAGAGGTTTTCAAATCCATCTTCTCAGTGAATGCTAAATTAACACAATTGCTATTCCTCATCCGAACCTAGGATCCATCTTCTAAACCCTCTCTTATTTATTTATTTACTTATTTATTTATTTTTGAGATGGAGTTTCACTCTTGTTGCCCAGGTGGAGTGCAATGGCATGATCTTGGCTCACCACAACCTCCACCTAATGGGTTCAAGCGATTCTCCTGCCTCAGCCTCCCAAGTAGCTGGGATTGCAAGCATGTGCCACCATGCCTGGCTAATTTTGTATTTTTAGTACAGACAGGGTTTCTCCATGTTGGTCAGGCTGGTCTCGAACTCCTGACCTCAGGTGATCCACCCAACTTGGCCTCCCAAAGTGCTGGGATAAGTGCTGGCATGAGCCACCGTGCCCAGCCAACCCTCTCCTTATAAAATGAGGGAAGGAACACTGAATGCATGGCCCTGGGGATAAAGGCAGATGGCAAGAGAGAATTGCAGAGAGAAATCAGAGAAGGAATAAAGGGCATGATTACCACAGACAACCACAATGATCTCACCTTAGGAATGTCACTCCTAGCATTTGGGGGGCTGATGTGTCTGACACACCCAAGTGAAGATCTAATCCCCTTACTTGCCTCTTTAAAATCCTTCAAACTCTCTTAGATAATGCCAAATGGATATGAGACAAATTAAAATTTTTTCAGTGAGTTTTTCTCTCTACTTTAATTTTATAATAATTTCTTGGCGTTTTCTCTGTGTTTTTTAATTTAAACACCTACCTATTTATATTTTAATCTTTATTTCCCACTAGTTGGTTACATGTATTCCTCATTTGTGCCATGACTAGGCAGTTCTCACATTTTCCATACAGCCCAGATCAGTTGGAAGTAAAGTCATCTCATGCAGGGTGAGGAATTGCTAGTGAACGAGCTAGAGTTAAAGGAGGAAGGCAATTATTTCCTTACCACTTACCTTCAAGAGCCAATGCTGGCAGATTGTAGCTACCAATAGAGTCTCTGGACCATCTGTAATAAAATCTGTTCCACTAGACAGCAATGCAGTAGCTCTAGAAATAATTTTTAAAATTAGTTCTGATCTGTGAAAGATCAAATAGGAAGTAAAATCAATGTCTAGATGTTTAATTAATGATGTGATTAAAGCATTCTGTAAGAATCCATGTAGACATCCCAATAGGAATTTAACAAGTAAGAGAAGCTGACTGAGGAGGAAGTTCATGGGGGACAGAGGATTAAAGATTGTGTCCTGCCAGAAGACTGGAATAGCTTAAAAACACATTATTAGAAAGATTGTTAATGAGAACTGCTTCTCCTATCAGCATTAGAATTCTGCTTCCTCAGTTCTGTAAAATATTTGCTAGATAAAATTGGCAGATGCAAATTCAATAATGAACATAAAAACGCATTTCGAGATGCATGAAGTTGTAAAATAGATACAGAAGGAAGTCCGTGTAATTTCATTTGGACATATTCAGCTTAGAATCTTAAAGTAAAAGTTATGTAGAGAAAGAGGAAATAATTTTTTCTTTTGTTTGTTTTTAGTTGTTTTCTTTTCAATAGATTATGCTTAAAGATTCTGATTGTGTTTTAAAGAAGATGTTATACAATTAAATACAAACCACTGACGACAACCACTGTGTGTTCCTTATCTGAATATATGTACAGAAATAACATTGGAAATAATCTAGAAATACGTAAGAAGTCTATAGAAATAGGAGAAAAATATGTCATTAGGTAATTTTCACACTCTCTGACAGAAGTTTCATTTTTACATGAAAGGAAAATGGAAGAATAAGATTTATTATACAGTGCAATTTCTAAGAACAATCATGAATGTTGAAGCTATTTATAATAATTATTTTGTAAACACAGAAAAATGATTTCAACTCATTTTCTAGAACATCTTTTCCATTAGGTACCAGAAAAGCTCTCCAACGATCAATAATCAGAAAATTAAACAAACTAATGTGTGTGTGTGTATATTTGTGTTTGAGTTGCACATAGTGACTTCCTTCCACAGAGTACAGTATAGACAGGGAGGAAAAAGAGTAATTTTACACTGGAGGAACCTGACAAACACTAACTTAGCGTGGCAATCAGGGTCAACATCAATAGCCATTAATCCTGTAGATAGCATTTACTTTGACATAATATGAAAACAATTGACCTTACTTCTGTGGTCTCCCTACCAAAAAAAAAAAAAACAAACATAAATCCAACATAAACATGACAAAATATCAGACAAATAATAATTGAGGGACATTCTACAAAGTATTCAAATAGTATCACTTAAAACTGTCAAGGTCATCAAAAACAGGGAGATCTGAGAAACTATCAGAACCAAGAGCAGATATAACGACTAAATGCAATGCAAGAATTTTGATGGGATTCTAGAAGGAAAACAACAACAAAGAACATTAGCTAAGGGTGTGGTGGTGGGCGCCTGTAGTCCCAGCTACTCGGGAGGCTGAGGTAGGAGAATGGCATGAACCCGGGAGGCAGAGCTTGCAGTGAGCCGAGATTGCGCCACTGCACTCCAGCCTGGGTGACACAGCAACACTCTGTCTAAGAAAAAAAAAGAAAGAACATTAGGTAAAAACTAAGAATATCTTAATCAAATATGGAATTTAGTTAATACTTGTGTATTAATATTTGTTCATTAATTATGACAAATCTGTCAAACTAATGTAAGATGTTCACAACATGGGGAACTGGGTGCAGGGCATATAAGAATTTTTGGTATTATGCTTGTAACTTTTCTATAAATTTAAAAATGTTCTAAGAATTAAGTGAACAAGTGAATTTTGTGTTTTATACTCTATATGAGACAGAATATTATTCAGCCTTAAAAAAGAAGTAGAAATTGCCATTTGTAACAATATGAATAAAAGTGGAGGACATCATGCTAAGTGACATAAGCCAGACACAGGGAAAAAAAAAAATCATGATCTCACTTACATGTGGAATCTTGGAAAAAAAAAAAGTCAAATATAAAAATACAGAGTAGAATGGTGGTTATCAGGGGTGGGGAATGAGAGGAAATGGAAAGATGTAGGTCAAAGAGCACTAACTTTAAGTTATGTAGTCTAGAAATCTGTCGTACAGCAAGAGTACTACAGTTAATAATATTGCATTGTATGGTACAAATGTGCCAAGGATGTAGATTTTAGGTGCTCTTACAACAACAACGAACAAGTAATGATGGAAAGTAACAAATAGGTCGAATTGCTTACCTGCAGTAATAATTTGTGTATCTACATATACAAAATTGTGTAGATACACAAATTATTGACATATATATGACATATATGTCAAATCACATAACATTTATACAATAAAGTGTTTACAAAAGAAATTTTAAAAATAAGAATAAAAAATAAGAATAAATTTTTTTAAATGAAGTAGATGGACTTTATCCAGTTGGAGGAATGTCAACGTTTTTGATGACAGATCAATGTAAGCTATCAAATCTGAAGAGCAGAGGGGAAAATGATCTAAGAAAAATATATTGCACAACATAATTTGAAGAGTTGGTAAAAAGAAAACAAAATGAGATTGGCACAAATTTTTAAAGAAAATAGTAGACAAAAATTTATTTGCTAAACATTTGAGTGTTACAGGATAGTGAATATCAGTGTGTAAGTCTTTTCTGTCAGAGAAGATCTGTGAATTTATACAGTAGGGTAGGGAATATTGTGGTACAGATAACGCTAGGTATCTTAACATTGAATTAACGATGGGGCCTGGAGTGTCAGAGTATAAATGAATCTTCCTGTGTTATTTAAAGCTGTTGTTAGTTACATGCCAGCAGGAGCAAAATGACTAAAAACATTTTTAAAGTATATGTGGGGAAAAAGTGTTAGTTTATTGGACTCATAATAAAATAGTGAAGGATTATCAAGGGAGGTGAAGAGTGCCTATTTCACAATTTTATGTCAAAGCCACTTTGTTGAGAACTACAAATCAATGCTTTTGTGCTGCATTTCGATGGTCTCCAGAAAAGTGATCCAAACGTGTTCTTTTTTCTTTGTAATATACAGACATTTCATAAAAATTATTTAACTTTTTTGTTATCCTCTTTTTTCTATTATATCCATCTATTTACCATACATATTCGTCAAACACACTTAAGAACACAGTGGTTCCGGATAAGACAGCTTGACCTTTATATTTCCCAGGATTCAAAGAATACTTATAACATCCTTAAGTGCTTACTGAGTCAGAAATACCGTATTACTGGTATGAATTGCTCATTACTTTTACAGATTTATGAGGAAGGGCAAGCAATATTCAGAAACCTTCTCAATGGCATATTCTTCTTCTCTGTCCAACTGTACAACCTAGGGTTGAAGAACTGAGTTTAGTATGTTTTTCTGCTGCTATAAAACCAGAAGTTGGAGAAGGCTCTGTACAAATGTAGGCATTTAAAAAAATTGTTAATTTTCCATAAGGTCTCTACCATTTACTTTTCCAACCAATGGAATAACTTTAAGTGTAGCTTCTGGCACTCACTCTGAAATCCAATCCATTTACATTATCAAAGAAAGAAAATAGTCTCTCTTGTTCATAATCTTATTTAATACTGTTTCATCCAGAAAGGAATCAGTCATTCTGGGAATCAGTGTGCAATTCAATCTTTTTTTTTTCCCATTTACAATGAACAATTCAGTTTCCCACATCTCTGTTTTAAAGGAAATTTAATTGTCAATGAAGCTGACAAGCTTGTAGTTTGACACTTTAATGCAGTCTCCAGTGTATTAAAGATGATGAATCAATATTAATTTCCACTGAACTGAACAAAATGTGAATATTTCACCAGGGATCAAATTTATTTTCCATTTCAATATCAACATGTGAAGATATGGTTCCAATTTTAGGCATCTCATATTTAGCAAAATTAATAAAATTAATAAAATTATGCATTTCCTATCACTAGGCTAGGAATTATGTATGATGTATTTTTATTAGAAAATCTTACTAGTATGAATTAAGCTGGTACATAGTAAAATATATGCTTTTTTTAAACTTAGGTAATTGCCTAAATTTAATCAAAGACTTCAATATCTGCTTCAAAGCAAAGAGGTAATGTTTAGAATTAAAGTCATTGTAGTAATCTTACTCTTATTTTAATAAAATCTAAGATTCATTAATAAAATAATATTTTTCTCAATCATTATAAAGTGCAAATGAATGTTTTAGCTTTATCTTTGGCGTTAGAATGAAATATGGATTATAGAAGTTATTTTTATTTGCAGGGAATACCTCCCAAGGAGGCCAGTGAGTGCCTGAAACTGCAGATAGTACCAAACCCAATTGCTGTCATTTGAAATATGTTTCTGTTCATGTCTTCCACCCACAAATGTAATGCCTTTTCCATCTTACCTAATCACTTACCATGCAGTGTGGCTGTAACTTTTTAAGTTTCGGGTGTGACAGCAAAACTAGCACATTCTTTTCCCTTCTTCACAATTTCACAGATAAAAGGTTCATTATTTCTTTGGGTCTCAGCAACCTCAGCATATGATTTTTTTTTCCTTCCCTCATTAAGTTGGGAACTTTCACCTTTCACTTATAGGAAGCATTGTATGGCTTTTCTTTGGCATATCCAAATTGCTAGCATCACTACTTTTGCATTTTGTGAACATTATTAAGTAAAACATGGGCTGCTTGACCACAAGCACTGTGATATTGGGACAATATTTCTGATACCCAAGACAGCTACTAAGTGATCAACAGGCAGGTAGTGTATATTGCATGGATACACCAGACAAAGGGATAATTTAAGTCTCAAATATGACAGAGAGGGATGGTGTCAGATTTTATTATATTACTCATCTTGCAATTTTAAAGTTATCAATTGTTTATTTCTGGAAGTTTCCATCGAATATTTTTGGACTTAGGTTGACTGTAGATAACTGAAACTGCAAAAAGTGAAAACTGAAAATCAGGGAGGGTTACTGTATAGTATCCATTCTGTTCCTGACCAGCTAAATTACCTTGGTCAAGTTACATAATATCTCTGAACCCCAGTGTTCTTCATGTGGAAAATGGAAAAGTTGTCTTAAACAATTTATTCAATGTTAAATGAAAAATACACATGTGTATCTATGTGTTTGTATATGTGTGTGATTATATGCATAAATCAAAATGCTAAATTATGATATGAATATTTTGTTGTAGTCCTTTAAATTTTTAAAATAATTTCTATTTTGAATTATCTCTTTGACAATTTATGAATATAACATTTACATCATTTTTAAATGACCTAATCTTAATTGTGATAGCTTTAGAATGATGGTATTTAAAGGATAAAGTTTCCCTTTATTATATTCATATAATATTTTAATTTAAGTTAGAACTTTATAGTTCACGGTGCATCTTTATACTGTCAGGCTAACTAACAGAACAAACTCTCTAAAAATTTTAAAAAAATATTTGGGAATAGAACATTGTAATAGGAATAGGCACGCAATAATAAACTATATGCATATTAAGGGAGGTAAAGAAACACAAGTTTTAAAGGACAAATGAGTTTTACCTAATTATTTTGAAATGATTATCCTTATCTGTAAAGATTAATACCAGAATGACACCAGTCTGACGTTGGACAGGCAGTTGCTAAGATATCTTCAGAATATTTTTATGTGTAAGATTGTAATGGCTTTTGTGCAAGGTTGTGGTTTTTGCCATTTTCTGCGATTTTTTTTTTTCAGCCATACTAGCATGAAAACTCTCTTCATGGTCCTCTCTGGCTCTATTTGTTAGGGTTTTGGGGTTTCTTTGTTTGATTGTCATGAGTTTAGTTTAGTTTTGTTTTGTTTTGTTTTAACATTGTTTTAACTCCATTTTGATTCTGAAAAACCCTCAAAATACATCATAATTCTTAAGGCCTCCAATAACTCAGAAATATTAAGATACTTGGATGAAATATATTCATCTTAGATATTTAAAAGAACTGGAAGTTTAGAGAATATACCAATTTGGTTATAGTTATACAAGATTAAGTGAAGGAATTGAGAATAGACACCACAGGTTGAAAAGCTATGGTATCTTCTTTTGTAAAAAGAAATAGGCAAGTATGTTGTGGTGGAGATCACTAATTCTGAACCTCTATCAATTACTCCTTTCTGTCAGTAGTAGATCCTTGGAAACATCGACACTCAGTGACAGACGGTACTTCTCAGCCCCTCTTCGAGTATAAGACACTCCTATGACTAAGACCTGGGCAATGAAATGTGATCAGAATTGACATGAGCAACTTCTAAGTCAAGCTGCTACTAGAAATGTGGGTGTACTAGGCCTTTCTTTTTCATTTTTCTGCCGGGTGATAATTGGTCACTATACAATGTATTGTCAGGGCTTTTCTCCTGGAAATTAGAATTCAGGATATTCATGTGTGGGGTTCTGTAGAGGGTTGAATGGTGGCTGCCAGAAAAGATTTTCCCCCACCCTAAATCCGAAAACCTGTGAATGTGATTGTATTTGCAAAACAATCTTTACAGATGTAAGTTAAGGATTTTGCGATCAACCTAGATTATCTGATTGGGTCTTAAGTCTAATGACAAAGATCCTTATGATAAACACAAACAGGAGAGACACACAGAGAGGTGAAAAGTTCATGTGAAGTTGGGGGCAGAGTTTCGCAGGCATGCTCTGGGGGACTGAAAGATGGAGGCAAAGCTTGAGGTTATGCAACCACAAGCTAAAAGCTAAGGAATGCCTGGAGCCAACAGAAGCTGGAAGAAGCAAAACAAAACAAAACAGAACAAAAACAAAACAAAACAAAACAAAACAAAACAAGTCTTCAGAAAGAGAGAGAGTGTACCTGCAGAAACCTTGATTGTGGACTTCTGACATTCAGAACTATAAGAGTACACATTTATATTGTTTTAAGCCACCAAGTTTGTGGTAATTTTTTATTGCAGCCCTGGGAAAGTAATACCTGTCCTATCATCAATTTAAAAATATACTCACAGGTGCATAGACATAGTTTAAAGCATCCGTAGTATAAGCAGGAGTCAACTTAGATGGTATAAACAGGAGTAAATACTCTTAAAATATCTTATACTCTATAATGAGAGATTGAAGGAAAGTAGTTAGAGAAACTATTTATTTTGACATTAAAAAAAGTCGGTGACAAAAATGTTCATATATTCTATAAAAAAGAAAGTATTGAGCTTTTTATATTTTTATAATCCTTTCAAGACAAAATAGCTTCTTATTTTACATGAAACTGAAAGTGGCCTTTTACAAGGCATAGCCCTTTATAGGTAGTTCTTATTTTGCACCAATCACATTTCAGCTAAGTTTCATTGTTTACTCTCTTCGTTTATTTTTGTAAATCACACTTATATACAAAAATATTGGAAACAGTTGTTCCAAAAGACAAAGAATCATGAAAAATATAATATTAGAAGGTAGGTTTGGAGGTAATTATTATATTAAAAATTTTATAACTTAGCTCTTAACAGAAATTATACTTTACATCTGTGCATAAGGGAAATGGAACCACATAATGAATAACATATATGACCAACTATAAAATGTAAAAGCAGGGAACTTTTAATTTTGGCCACAAAGAAATGACTGATACAGGATATACTCTCTTAACACTTTGTTAATAATAGTCTCAAACCTCAAACAACTCAAATATCCTACAGCAGGAGAACTGTTAAACAAATTGTGTTATACTCATTCAATGGACTATTGCTTAGAATTCCAAACAAAACCTAAATTAATCTCATGAAATATCATAATAAACAAAGAGGTACACTCAAAACAATACAAACTTTATTAATCCATTCACATAAAAAATAACTACAGACAAAATGACTAATAACAGTGTTGTCTAAAGGTGTAAAGAGTCACTGAACATTTCTGAAGACAATGTAAAAGTTTCATATTTTGTGGGTTTTTTTGGTTTTTTTTTAGATGGAGTTTTGCTCTTGTCACCCAGGCTGGAGTGCAGTGGCGCAATCTCAGCTCACTGCAACCTCTGCCTGCTGAGTTCAAGCAATTCTCCTGCCTCAGTTTCCCGAGTAGCTGGGATTACAGGCACCTGCCACCATGACCAGCTAATTTTTGTATTTTTAGTAGAGACGGAGTTTCATAGTGTTGGCCAGGCTGTTCTTCAACTCCTCACCTCATGATCCGCCTGCCTCAGCCTCCCAAAGTGCTGGGATTACAAGTGTGAGCCACCGTGCTCAGCCAACAGCTTCATATTTTTACTAGATTGTTGATTACATTGTTGTAGGCTTTGGTCAAACTCAGAAACTGTGTTTTTAAACTTAGTGTACTCTCATTTATTTAAAAGTATGATCAAAGTATGTATTTTGGCTATTTTTTCTATGTGCTTATGATAAAAGCCAACAGCATATTTCCTAATGTTGAAAACTTTTCCAAGGGACAGGTAAAGTTCAAACATGAAAGTATGCAGCATTGTTGTGGCCTTATATGATGCAAAGTCTTTGCTTTGAGATTCTAAAAGAATTAAAGTTTAGTGTATAGTACTCTTAACTCAGCACAGCTTTTGATGAACATAAAACAGAAGATGACTGAATAGTGAGATTCTGGTGCCAAGTATGCATAGCTATTATTATTAATGATATTATTTTGAGACAGGGTCACACTCTGTTGTTGCCCAGGCTGGAATGCAGTGGCAGGATCACAGCTCACTGCAGCCTTGATCTCCCGGGCTTAAGCCATCCTTCCTCCTGAATAGCTGAGATGACAGGTGCATGCCACCATGCACAGCTAATTTTTACTTTTTGTAGAGACAGTGTCTCACTATGTTGCCCAGGCTGGGCTCAAACCATACTTTCATCTTGATCTTCCAAAGTGCTGAGATTACAGGCATGAGCCAATGTGCCTAGGCATAAGGATATTATCAAAAACCAGATATGCAGATAAAAAGTTGACTTTTGGTTTAAAAAAAATGAAGCAACAGATTTGTATCATTGCCCAAATAACCTTTCAATTCTCCATAAAGTGGACTGTAGGTAGTGCTAAAACTTTCTCCAGGAAGCAGTTTTGAACCTACTCTGTGCCAAAATCTTTTGCCTTGTATTTTGGTTATTTTTATCTTAGGTTATGCACCTTCTAGAGACACAAGGAGGAAAACAATGCCTTTGACAGCTCCATGGGTCTAAGTTTAAAGTTCTCCCATGTTTACAGCTGTAAAACACTGAAAAAAAAATTACTTAACCATTTTGAGCCTCACCTAACTAGTTTATAAAATAAATATAAAGTACTCTATAATTAGGCAATTGTGAGCTTTCAGTATTGAGGTCATGTGTGCAAAGTATATGAATTTTGATATATGTGTCTCTTATATTAGCTTTGTCTAATATTAGCTTTGTCTAATATTAATATAATGTAAGTCTCTTATGTAATTTTACATTGTCTAGTAGACACGTGAAAAAATTTTTAAAAAGTGAAATACATATACTTTCTGTAACCCAATCTATACAAAAAATTACTTTGACATGTGACCTACATACATATTATTTATGAGTTATTTTACATTTTTTGTACTGAAGTCTTTGCAATCAGTTGTGTGTATTACATTAACAACACATCTCAGTCTGGCCTTTCATATTTCAAGTGTTCAGTAGTTGCATGCGACGAATGGCTGCTGTATTGGACAGCACAGGTATGTATAGTTTAACATAAAGAAGTCATTTAAGAAATGTTCTAGGCCTCAAGGACAAACTCCCCTGCTTGCAGAAACTGCCACAGTGTGCTGCCACAGCCCTGGTTGAAGTGCAGACAAAGTGTATGCCTCCCCAACTACCTGCACACAGTAGCTGCCATTGAAAGCAACCCCTGCCGTCCCAGGAGCAGAGCTACGCTCGAGCTGCTGCCGGCCCTGCATAAGCATTCCACTTCGGGACTGGTGATCATCTCTCCTTTGGCCACTACAGCCAACTCCTATATGCACCACCATGGAGCCTAAGGACAGGTCTGCCCAGCCCAGCTTTATCCTCCTTGTGCCCAGCCATGCTGTCTAGGAGGCTAGGGACTGCCTAGCTTACTCCACCAACACTGGCACCAGTGCTCTCCTCCTGGGAGTTTGGTGTTAGGCTTACCCAACCTGCCTCTACCATCACAGCGGACACCCACCTGCATGGCCTGCTGTCCCACCCAGCCTGTTACAGCCACACTCAACACCAGGACAGACTTTTGAAAAAAAGAGGCTAGTCAGGCTGGTGCTATTGCCATTGCACACACCATACCTTCTGTCCAAAAGCCCAGTGACCCTTGCAGCAACCCATCCCACTGTTGCCATTTCTGACACCTGAGCAAGCCACCTGAGAGCACAATAATTGGCCCACCTGGACACACTAAAACCAGTGTTAGTGTATAACCTGAAGCCAAAGGACAGGCATGCTTTGCCTGCCGCTATCACTACTGAGTCCCCAGAGCCAGCCCACCAGGCTTCCCCATCCCTAGCAAACTTCACTACAGGTTCTATTAACAACTTACCCTAAGCAACTGAGAAAATCATAGACACCACTGACACTGTCTAAGATGAAGAAATCACATGAAGTCTGCACTACTGCACACACGCAGAATCAAAGCCAAAGTGGCCTACTCAACCAACATCATAAATACACCTTCGGGTAAAAAGTTTTTCCTTATGAAAAAAATTCAAAAAATTGAAAGAAGTGACTATTATACCAGAAGCACATATACCAAAATAAGGACATGAATAACACAAAACAGCAAAGAAATATGACATCTCCAAAGGGACACAGTAATTATTCAGCAACAGATTTCAATCAAAAATACATTTATAAAATTCTGGATTACTAATTTAAAATATTGATATTGAAAAAGCCCAGTGAGATATAAGAGAATACAGAAAAAAAAATACAAAGGAATCAGGAAAACAATTCAGGGCATAAATAAGAAATGTACCAAAGACATATATATCCTAAACAAGAAACAAATAGAAATTATGTAACTAAAGCCTTCATTTAATAAAATGCATTCAAGAGCTTCAAAATTAGACTAGATTAAGCAGAAGAAAAAATTTCAGGACTTGAAAACAAGCCTTTTAGAATAATCAAATCAGACAGAAAGAAAGATTAAATAATAAAAAAGAATAAAGAAATCCTACATGACATATGGGACACCATAAAGTGACCAAATATTTGAATTTTTGGTGTCACAGAAGGTGAAAGGAAAATTAAAGGATTAAAAAACAGGCAAAATAATTGCTGAAAAACCTCCCAAATCTAGTAAGAGATGTAGACATCCAGATACAGGAACCTAACAGATAACCAAAACGGATACAGGGCAGAAAGGTCTTCTACATGGGACAATATGGTCAAACTGCCAGAGTCAAAGACAAAGAGAATTATAAAAAGAGCAACGAAAAGTAAAGTATCTAGTCAAATATAAATGAATTATCTTCAAATTAACAGTGGATTTCTCAGTAGAAACCTTGCAGGCCAGATGGGATGATATATTCAAAATATTAAAAGCAAAAACGACTGCTAGCCAAGAATAGTATATCCAATGAAGGTATTCATCAAAAATGAAGGAGAAATGAAGTATTTCCCAAAGAAGTGAAAACTGAAGGAATTCATCACCACTCAACTGGGCCTACAAGAAATGCTGTAGTCCTATACCCGGCAGAGAAAGGAACATATTTACCATCATAACAATGCAAGAAAATATAAAACTTGCTAGCAGAGGTAACACACAAATAAAGAAGAACTCGAATGTTACCACAAATCCACAAAACCACGATGATAAACAAGAAGAGAGAAAGAAACAAAGGACATACAAAATAACTGGAAATCAATGAATACAATTATTTAAATGAATTTTAAATCATGACCCAACTACATGCCTACAAGAAACCCATCTCCCTCATTAAAATAGATATAGAATAAAAAGAAAGGAATGTAAAACATATTTCATGCAAATGAAAAAGAAGAGTGAGAAGGAGTACTTATATTTACATGAGATAAAATAGGCTTTAAGTCAAAAACTGCAAAAAGTGGTAAAAAGGTCATTATATAATGAGAAAGAAATTAATTCAGCAAGATAATACAACAATTATAAACATATATGCATCCAACATTGAAACATCCAGATATATAAAGCAAATATTAGACCTAAAGGGAGAGATAGACTTCAGTACTGTAATAGTTGGGTACTTCAACATCCCACTTACAGTATTAGAAGGATTATCTAGACAGAAAATTAGCAAAGAAATATTGTTTTTGAACTGCACATTAGACCAATGAACCAAACACATTTACAGAACATTCTGTCCAACAGCTACACAATATACATTCTTCTCATCAGCACATAAAACATTCTCCAGGATAGACCATATGCTGAGTCACAAAAAAAGTCTCAACAAATAAGAAAAATTGAAACCATATCTCATGAAAAGTATCTCATCAGACTATAAGGGAATAAAACTAGAAATCAATAATAAAAAGAACTTTGGAAACTATAAAAATGCATGGAAATTAAACTACATGTTTCTGAACAACTATTGGGTCAATGAAGACAATAAGATAAAAATTAAAACAATTCCTTGAAACAAATAAAAATAGAAAAAGAGCATATTACATCATGTGGGATACAACAAAAGCAGTGCTAAGAGGAAAGTTTATAACAATGAATGCCTACATCAAAATATTAGAAAGATTTTAAGTAAACAGTCTAACAATATGTCTCAAGGAACAAGAAAAGCAAGAAAAAACAAATCAAAAATTAGCAGAGGAAAAGAAATAATAAAGATGGGGCCAGAAGTGAAGGAAATAGAGACTAAAGAAAAAAATACGAAGGATCAATGAAATGAAAAGTCAATTCTACAGAGAGATAAACAGAATGAATATGCTGCTAGTTTGGCTAACCAAGCAAAGAAGAGAGAAGATCCAAATAAACAAAATTATTAATGAAAAAGAAAATATTACAAGTGATACCACAGACTTACAAAAGATAAACAGAGACTCCTATTAATAACTAGATGCTTACAAGCTGAACAGAAGCTAGAATATATGAATAAATTCCTGGACACGTGTAACCTATCAAAGGTGAATCAGGAAGAAATAGAAAGTCAGAACAGATCAAAAATGAGTAATGAGATTGAAGCAGTAACAAAACATTTCCAAACAAAGAAAAGTCCAGAACAGAGCCAAATTTTCAAAAAAGAACAAACACCAATTCCTCTCAAACTATTCAAGAAACTTGAAGAGAAGGGAATTTTCCCTAATTCATTCTATAAGACCAGCATTTCTCTGATGCCAAAACCAGACATGGATTCAACAACAACAAAAACAACATAATACAAACCAATATCCTTGATGGACATTGATGCAAATAACCTCAACAAAATACTGGCAAATCGAATCCAATTTCACATCAAAAAGATAATATACCACATCAAGTGGGATTTATCCCAGGGATATAAGGATGATTCTACATATGCAAATCATTAACATGATACATCACATCAACAGAATGAAGGACAAAACCTTGTTATCATCTCAATAGTTGCAATAAAGCACTTGATACAATTCCACAGTGCTTCATGATGAAATGTCCTAACAAACTAGGTATTAAAGAAACATACCTCAACAAAATAAAGGTGACAAACCCTCATCACCCTTTCCCCCCAAAAATTGATTAAGACAAGGATGCCAGCTGCCACCACTTTTATTCAACACTCTATTTAGAAGTCCCAGCCAGAGCAAGGAGTTAACAGAAAGAAAGAAATAGCATCTAAACTGTTATAAAGAAAGGCAAAATATCCCTCTTTGCAGGAGACATGATTTTAAATCTAGAAAAATGAAAGGACTTCATCAAAAATGTTTAGGTACAATAACTACTTTCAGATACAGAATATCCATTAAACATACAGAATATAAAATCAACATGCAAAAAGCAGTAGTTTTTTTAAACACCAACGATGAATGAGTTGATAAAGATGTAAAAAAAAATACCATTTATAAGAACTATAAAAAAGATACCTAGAAATAGATTAGACAAAAGAAGTAAAAGACCTCTCTACAGGGAAAGCAACAAAACAATGGTGAGAAAAATTGAAGGGGACTTAAGCAAATGGAAAGACATCCCATGCACATGGATCAGAAGAATTAATGTTAGAATGATGATAGTTGTTAAACTAATTAAAAGATTCATTGCAACCCCTATCAAAATAGCAAGACCATTTTCATTGATATAGAAAAAATGGCCCAAAATGTATATGGAACTAACAAGGATCTTAGAGAACTAAAACAACCCTGAGCAAGAAAATACAGTCGGTTGCATCATACTACCGGACTTCAGAATATATTCTAAGGCCATAGTAATGAAAATAGCATGGTTTTTATATAGAAACAGACACACAGACCAATGGATCACCATAGAGAACACAGAAATAAATTAATGTATTTACAGCCAACTGATTTTGACAAAGGCACCAGCAACATACATTGGGAAAGGATAATCTCCTCAATAAATGGTGCTAAAAATTTGATATCCACTTGCAGAATAATGAAACTGGAACCCTAGCTCTCATCATATTATAAAATCTCAAGATAGGCTGGGCACGGTGGCTCACACCTGTAATCCCAGCACTTTGGGAGGGCAAGGCAGGCAGATCATGAGGTCAGGAGTTCAAGACCAGCCTGAGCAACATGGTGAAACCCTGTCTCTACTAAAAATACAAAAAAATTATCTGGGCATGGTGGCACCTGCCCATAGTCCCAGCTTCTTGGGAGGCTGAGGCAGAAGAATCTCTTGAACCTGGGAGGTGGAGGTTGCAGTGAGCTGAGATTGCACCACTGCACTCAAGCCTGGGCAATCAAACAAGACTCTGTCTCAATAAACAACAACAACAACAAACTCAAGATATATAAAATACTTAACTTCAGACTTAAAAATATAAAACAACTAGAAGAAAACACAGAAGAAACACTTCATGACATTGGGGTAGGCAAGGATTTTATAGTTAAGAAATCAAAAGCATACACTACCGAAACAGAAAGTGACAAATGGGACTATATTAAACTAAAACAAATTCTGCACAGCAAAGGAAACCATAAACAGAGGGAGTAGACGACCTGTTGAATGAAATAAGTATTTGCAAACTATTCAGTCAACAAGGGTCTAATATCCAGAATATACAAAGAACTTAAACAACTCAACAGTAAACAAACAAATTTAAAAAGTGGGCAAAGGACATGAATAGACATTTCTTAAAAGAAAACGTACAAAAGGCCGACAGATATATGAAAACATATATAACATCATTACTCATTGAAGAAATGCAAATTAAAATGACAGTAACATTTATAATCTTACCTTAGAATATCTGTTATTAAAAAGACAAAAAAAAACCAAAAAAACAAAAAACAGATGCTGGCAAGGGTACAGAAAAATATCAAACTCTTAATTTACTCTTGGTGGAAATGTAAATTAGTACAACCACTATGAAAAACATTATAGAGATTTCTCAAAAACAAAAAATAGAAGTACCGTATGATCCAGCAATCCCATTACTGAGTATTTATTTAAAGGAAAAGTAAGTATGTCAGCGGAGTAGCTGCATTCCTGTTTGTTTGTTTGTTTGTTTGTTTGTTTGTTTGAGGCAGAGTCTTGCTCTGTCACCCAGGCTGGGGTGCAGTGGCGCCATCTCAGCTCACCACAACCTCTGCCTCCCAGGTTCAAGTGATTCTCCTGCTTCAGTCTCCCCTCGTAGCTGGGACAATAGGCATGCACCACCACACCTAGGCCTTCCAAATTGCTGGGATTACAGATGTGAGCCACCGCGCCCAGTGAGACTACAGTTTTTTAGGGATATTTTGGTAGGCAAGGGGTTTGAGAATGAGGAATGCTGATGGCTTGGGTCAGAGATAAAACCATAGAGAGTCAAAGCTGTCTTTTTGCACTGAGTTCTTGAATGGGGCCTGTAAGACCAGATGAACCAGTTTACCAACCTGGGTGGAACCAACTAGTCCATCAGAGTACAGGGTCTTCAAACACCACTCTTAGGTTTACAACGGTATTGTTATTTACAGGAAATATTGGGGTGGTTAGGAGCCTTGTAGCCTTTGCCTGCATGACTCCTGAGTCATACATTCTAATCTTGTGGTTAATGTGTTAGTTTTACAAAGGAGGTCTGATCCCTTAGCAAGGAGGGGGTTTGTTTCAGGAAGGGGTTGTTACCATCTTTGTTTCAAAGTTAAACAATAAACTAAAGTTCCCCATAGTTAGCTTGGCCAATGCCCAGGAATGAGCAAGGGCAGCTTGGAGGTTAGAAGCTTGGATGGTTAGGTCAGATTTTTTTACTGTCATAATTTTTGTAAAGGCAGTTTCAACATTGCTTCACAATTAGGCAAGTGTCTTGAAAAATCAGAGGGAATTTTGTGATCAGTTCTGAGGGCTGCTCAATTCCCTGATCTTATTATTTGATCAAAGCCAAAATCTATGCTGGTTTGCCTGTCCTATAGTAGCTACCTTCCCCTAGGGACTTACAGTGGATTTAGCAGCCTCCTTCTGAGCCCTGATTCAGTACCCATGCATAACAATTGGAGACTCAATGTGATTTCCTCACTCGTTCTAGTATCTTCAGCACTTGTCTATTTTGTTTCCATTTATATCCAACTTATTTTTGGTGAAAGCAGGTCTTTAACTCCCAAGCAGTGAAAGTTTATGAGAGATTTTACTTTCCTTTTCAGAACTTTCTCCGTAAATCCATAGACCAGTATACTGAATCTGACAATTCAGCCACGGTAATGCAAGGGAAACCAATATTATATGTGAGTTCTCAAATATTTTCAAATTTTGTCATTCCATTTCCTCACATTAATTAAAAGCTTTGGTGATTTCCTTTTCTCTAGCAGCAATTCATTCTCTGATTCTAAACTTATGCCCCAAATTGGTAAGTTTCTTCACTCTTAAAAGCAGCTGCTTATCCATCAGCTCACTTCTAAATTCTTCTCCCTGTTTGAAATTTTAGTGATCTAATGTTAGCTTCTACAGATTTCTGATGTCTTTGAAAGTATCATTTGTAATATGTCTGTCATTTTTATTTTCATCAGTATCTTAAAAAATATAAAACTTGCGGAAAAGTAACTGTACAACACACAGAAGAAATGCAAATAGCATACTCAAATGAGAAAATGATGAATCTCACTATAAAAAGGAAATGCAAATAAATCTAGAAGGCATCATCTTTCATGTATTAAACTAGCAGAATAAAATAAAAGGGAAAGATTGTTTCCTTATTTTATGTGAGAAAATTGGTATTTTTTTAAAAAAATAAAGCAATATATTTAAAAGACTAAATAGATTCATATTCTTTAAGTCACTTATTCTCTCTAAAATTCTTGGAGAGTAATGAGATAAGTATAAAGCATTTATTTATGGGGATTATAATTTTATAGCTATGTTAAATTAAAAAATTAACGAGAACTGTACAAAATAACTATAAAAATAAAGGAATGTTTAAGTAAATTATGGGCATTTATAAAAGGATTATTCTACTATCAAATGGTGTTTTCAAGACATTTATAATGTCATAGGAAAACATATGTTGCATGTTCATTTTAAAATGGGGAGTCTATTTCTATAATAATTTCATTAATAAAATAAGAGCATATTAAATATAAAATCTGTCTATAAAATATAATGAGCTGAAAATATGCTAATATATTAATACATTTTCTTCCTCATCACGACATTATGCATTATTCTGTGTACTTTTCTATTTTCTGAGTGTTCTACAGTCAGAATGCATTATTATCAAAATTACAAAGACAGTGAGATATTACATTAAAATAATTTGGAAGACTTCAATAAACTCACGTTTAGGATGTAAATAAAAGGTCAATTACATTTACTTAAGTCTAACACCTTTTGTGGGGACCTTAGGGCTAAAAAATATGCCAATGATAAGCAGGGAAATGAGGTAGAGCTGATGTATTTTTAACTAGTATACAGTTTTTCATGGCTATAAAGCTATTAAATTGAATCTGGTCAAATTTACTATGAAAACTTCCTTTCAAAAGAAACCATGTATTCTAGTACAGTATATAAAATATATAAATAATTAATGCTGTTCTGTTTATGAACTTTGAATCATACCAACTTAGTTCTCTCTTACCTGCTTCAGGCAGTTTCTGAGGAACCTCCAAGGCAAGTGTATGATCTGTGAGGATAAAAATAATAAAACAATTAGAGTAACATTTTTATAGAGAAAAGTTTATTAAACTTTTTATTATTTATAATCTAGGTCTACTAATTTATATTACTCTGACTTTTCAAAATAATATTGTATGGAGATAGAAAGTCAGAAATTACAGGTTACATTTAGATAATTTAAAAGTCAATGATTTTTAATCCAATAAATCAGAACATATTGTATTTTATAAAGGAGTTATAACTTGAAATTATTTATAAATACACACACTTAGTTTTTTCCCCATAGGGTTTACCAATATGATGGTAATAAAAAACTAATTTAAGTGTTGCAATTAGATACATGTTTAATTATTAGAAATTAATGTTTGCAATATATCAGATTCAGGTTATAAAAGTAGAAGCTACTCTTCATTGAAAGTTCCCACAATGCCACTCACTGTGTCAAACGATTTATGTATTTTTCAAAAATATATGATCCCAACTTCAATAACATGTGATAGATTTAATGTACCTTCTACCATTAACCAATGGTGAGGAAATTGAATTTTAGATAAATAAAGTAAACAACAAGCAATAAGTCACCAAATCAGAATTTAGCTATAAATAGTCTGTGTCTGTATTTTTAACACCATTTTTCCTGTAAAACTTAAAAGTACAATTTTTCATTTTTGTTAAAAAAGTTTGTTTTAATCAAAATGATGCTTTAAAAAAACCCTAATTATTTGCTTTATTCTTTATATCGCCTATTTTTATTGTAATTTTAGCATGAAATAGATGGTTTATAGTAAGATAATTTAAAGAGAATTTTAAAATAATATTTTCTTCCTGCATTCCAGATGCTAAAACAAAAACATTTTCTCTCACAGTTCTGTAGGCTGAGAAGTCTAAGATCAAGGCAATTGTAGACCTGATGTCTGATGAAAGCTGGTTCTCTGATTCATAGATGGCCTCACATGGTGGAAGGGCCAAGGCAGCTGTCTATAGCTTCTTTATAAGGGAACTAATTCTATTCATGAGGGTTTCACCCTCATGTCATAATAACCTCTGAAAGGACTTGCCTGCTAATATGATCACATTGGAAGTTAGGATGTCAACATATGAATTTTGGGAAGACACAAATATTCAGTTTACTTGTGAGCAGATAAAGATTGTTTCTGAAGTATGGGCAGAATTTAGTGAGACCTCAGCAGGTAGTGCAGTATCACAGAACTAACAGCAAAGGTGCTCTTACCATCTAAGAAATGAAGGAATGGGGAAAGAGAGTCCTTGGTTACCCATACTTGCAAGGAGATAGTGATGGAAATACAGTCAAATTGAGAGGAGGGATGACTTTTAACCCAGAAACACAACCACATTGAAGCAACCTTTCCAAGAAGGAGTCAGGGACTAAAAACCATCCTGATCTTCTTCTCAGAGTCTCCATTGGCTGAATACAAACTGAAGCTGGCAGCCAAAGAGTCTACTGATGAAGTCTAATATGGAGAATAATGGAGATCAGATTGAAGAGACTAGCAGAAGATATGTGGCACAATCACACAACAAAATTTAAACTAGGTCTTTAGTACATTCTAACTTGTGAAATATAGTATATAACATATAACATTACAAATGCTAAGGACACCAAAAATAAATATTGCCCTGTACAGTTTTTTCAATTAACACTTTATAATTTTAACACCTTAAAATTACTTAAAGTTACTTTATTTCAAGTGAAATTTTATGTTCATATAGAGCTAGATTTATTATGGAAAATAGTCAGATGATCTAGCTACAATTTAATTAATATGAAACTAAATTAGTGTATATAGTATTTTCTGATGATAGTTTGTATTTCTGTGGAGTCAATGGTGATATCCCCTTTATCATTTTTTATTGTGTGTATTTGATTCTTCTCTCTTTTCTTCTTTATTAGTCTAGCTAGTGGTCTATTTTGTTAATTTTTTCAAAAAATCAGCTCCTGGATTCATTGATTTTTTAAGGGTTTTTTGTGTCTCTTAGTTATTTCTTGTGTTCTGCTAGCTTTTAGATTAGTTTGCTCCTGCCTCTCTAGCTCTTTTAATTGTGATATTAGGGTGTCAATTTGAGATATTTCTAGCTTTCTGATATGGGCATTTAGTGCTATAAATTCCCCTCTTACCACTGCTTTAGCTGTGTCCCAGAGATTCTGCTACATTGTCTCTTTGTTCTAATTGGTTTCAAAAAAAATTCTTGATTTCCTTCTTAATTTCATGACTTACCCAGTCATTCAGGAGCATGTTGTTCAGTTTCCATGTAATTGTTTGGTTTTGAGAGAGCTTCTAAATCCTGAGTTCTAAATTGATTGCACTGTGGTCTGAGAGACTGTTAATGATTTCCATTCTTTTGCATTTGCTGAGGAGTGTTTTATTTCCAATTATTTGGTCAATTTTAGAATAAGTGCCATGTGGCACTGAGAAGAATGAATATTCTGCTGATTTGGGGTGGAGAGTTCTGTAGATGTCTATCAGGTCCACTGACTCCAGAGCTCAATTCCAGCCCTGAATATCCTTGTCAATGTTGTCTCAATGATCTTGACAGCGGGGTGTTAAATGTTTCCCACTATTATTGTGTGGGAGTCTAAGTCTCTAAGAACTTGGAAGTCTCTAAGGACTTGTTTTATGAGTCTGGGTGCTCCTGTATTTGGTGCATATATATTTAGAATAGTTAGTTCTTCTTACTGAATTGTTCCCTTTACCATTATGCAATGTCCTTCTTTGTCCTTTTTGATCTTTGTTGGTTTAAAGTCTGTTTTGTCAGATACCAGGATTGGAGACCCTGCTTTTTTTTTTTTTTCCATTTGCTTTATGAATTTTCCTCCATCCTTTTATTGTGAGCCTATGTGTATCTTTGTATGTGAGATGGGTCTCCTGAAGACAGCACACTGATGGGTCTTGACTCTATGCAATTTGCCAGTCTGTGTCTTTTAACTAGGGGCATTTAACCCATTTACATTTAAGGTTAGTATTGTTATGTGGGAATTTGATCCTGCCATCATGAAGCTATTTGGTTATTTTGCACACTACTTGATATAATTTCCTCATGAAGTCATTGGTCTTTATATTTTGGTGCATTTTTGCGGTGGCTGATACCAGTTTTTCCTTTCCATATTTAGTGCTTCTTTTAGGAGCTCTTGAAAGACAGGCCTGGTGTAACAAAATCCCTCAGCATTTGCTTGTCTGGAAAGAATTTTATTTCTCCTTCGCTTATGAAGCTTAGTGTGGCTGGATATGAAATTATGGGCTGAAAATTCTTTTCTTTAAGAATGTTGAATATTGGCCCCCAATCTCTTCTGGCTTGTAGAGTTTCTGCTGAGAGATCTGCTGTTAGTCTGATGTGCTTCCTTTCTGCTGTTAGTCTGATGTGCACCTATCATCAAGTTAGGTGATGTGACTTTTCTCTCTGGCTACTCTTAATATTTTTTCTTTCATTTCAACCTTGGAGAATTTGATGATTATGTGTCTTGGGATTGATCTTCTCATGAAATATCTTAGTGGTGTTCTCTATGTTTCCTGAATTTGCATGTTGGCCTATCTTGCTAGGTTGGGGAAGTTCTCCTGGATAATATCCTGAAGTGTGTTTTCCAGCTTGTTTCCATTCTCCCTGATTCCTTCAGTTACTCCAATCAATCGTAGGTTTGGTCTTTTTATGAAGTCCCATATTTCTTGGAGGGTTTGTTCATACCTTTTCATTAATTTTTATCTAGTCTTATCTGCATGCCTTATTTCAGCAAGTTGGTGTTCAGACTCTGATAGCCTTTCTTCCACTTGGTTGATTCAGCTATTGATATTTGTGTATGCTTCACAGAGTTCTCGTGCTGTGTTTTTCAGCTCCATCAGGTCACTTATGTTCCCTCTAAACTGATTACTCTAGTTAGCATCTCCTGTAATCCCTTGTCAAGATTCTTAACTTCTTTGCATTGGGTTAGAACATGCTCTTTTAGCTCTGTGTAGTTTTTATTACCCGTCTTCTGAAACCTACTTCCATCAATTCATCTGTCTCATCCTCCATCCAGTTCTGTGCCCTTGCTGGAGAGATGTTGGAGAAGAGGCGTTCTGGCCTTTGGGGTTTTCAGCGTTGTTTTAGTTGATTCTTTCTCATGTTTGTCAGTTTGTCTAGTTTTGACTTTGAGGATGCTAACCCTTGGATGGGGTTTTTGTGGGGGCTTTATTGTTGTTGATGATGCTGTTATTGTTTTCTGTTTGTTTTTCTTTCAATGGTCAGGCCCCTCTTCTGTAGGGCTGCTGCTGTTTGCTAGTCCACTTCAGGCCCTGTTCATCTGGTTCACTCCCGCGCCTGGAGATGTCACTCAGGGAGGCTGGAGAACAGCAAAGATGGGTGCTTGCTTCTTCTTCTGGGATCTCTGACCTCAAGGGGAACAAACCTGATGCCAGTAGGATTGCTCCTGTATAGGTGTCTGACCACCCCTGTTAGAGGGTCTCACCCAGTTGGGTGGCACGGGGAACAGGACCCGTTTAATGAAGCACTTTGTCTGTTCCTTGGTGGAGGGGGTGTGCTTTCACTTGTCTGAGCTGCCCAGATTCCTCAGAACTACCAGGGGGAAAGGCTAAGTCTGCTGGTCTGCAGAGGTGTGACCACGCTTCTCCCTAGAGGTTCAGAATTTAGGTAAAAGAGGCCATTTTTTGGCCTAGATATTGTGGCCCGGCTACATTACTTTACATATGCATATTTTGAAAATCAGACTCCAAAATAATATACATTAAAATGTCATTTTAAAACTTTGTAATTGTCACTATTTTCATTATATAAAAAATTAAAGTAAATTAAGAGTGTGCTACTTGTTAAATAGAACAAAATATAATTATGTACTAGAACTGTCTGGAACATTTATATTCATCAAGCAAATGCATAATTATTATAAAGATTGTCTGAATTTAAAAAGATATTTATTGAGTTACACACACTGTAAGTGATGCTAGGCCTACATTGGTGAGCAAAATAGATATCTCCTTTGTCCTCATGAAGCATCTACTATCATGGAGAACATAGAAATTATTATATAATAACAGGAATGATTTCCTAATTAAACACTATTATAAATGGCATGAATAAAAATAACAGGATTCCGTGAAGGGGCATATCAGGATTTATTTAAACTGCGAGATACAAGACAATATCTACAAGAAGGTGACGTTTACCATACTTCCTAGGACTAAGCAGACCTTAACCAGGAAACAGTGAGTGAAAGAATAACCCCTGGTGATGGGATAGCATCAGTGAGGCCACTTGAGGTGAGAGAAACTCCAATATTTTTACAGATACTGAAAGACATCCAATGTGGCTATCATCATGAGGGAAACTGACATAAGCTGAGCTGGAGCTGGATGGGCAGAAGAAGCCAGGTGTAGTGGATTGAATGGTGGGTCCTGAAGATATCAGGTCCTAATCCCTAGAGCCTGGGAATGTGATTAAACTGAGGGTCATGAGATAAGATGTTAACCCTGGATTAACCCTACAGAAGATTAATCCTAAATGTCATCACAGTATGTTTGTAAGAGAGAGGTAGAGGAACATCAGAAACATATAAAATAAGGCAATGTGAAGATGGAACAAGAGATATTTAATGATGATGGAATTGACAACTGGAGAGACAAGGCCTCAAACCAAGGAGTCTTGGTAGTTACCAGAAACCGGAGAAGGCAAGGAACACATTATGCTCTAGACTCACTGGAGAGAAAATGGCTCTGCCAGCACCTGGATTTGAACTTCTGGCCTCTGGAACTGTTGTTAGAGAATACATTTCTGTAGTTTTAAACCACCTACTTTGTGGTAATGTTTTAGATCATTCACGAGAAACTAATATGAAAGATAGATATTTTTAAGACTGTAAGTGCAATAGGAAGGAATGGTAAGTTCTTCTGCAGGGTTTGCTATTGTCTATTTAAAGGATAAAAATAAATCACTATAACTTCCTTGTGGATAATGGACTATAAAAGTCACTAGCGGAAGCTGGGAGACCAGTTAGAGGAGGCTCCTTCAGAAGTTCCATCGAAACATGAGTAAATGATAAGCCTGAAATTCAAACCAATAAACTCAAAGCAGCAAAGCAGTTGAGCAAATATTAATAAGTAATAGGTCATTTGGCTTAATATATTCTCCTGAGGCTTTATTTAAGGGAGACTTAAATCTCCAATGATTTCTATGTATTTATCTTCTTGGCAACTATAAGGAAAGTAATAGATAAGTTTCCCAAAATACAGCAACCACATTTAATATTTGTTTGCCTATACACTTGAAACTTTTAGATTACCGACCCAACTTTAATATATATATTTACTTTCTTCCTTTTTATTAATCACATACACAAGTATTAATTAGATGTGTTGATCAGGAGGGGATAAACTACTACCATGTGAATTTCATATAATTCTCGAAATAAAGAAACTTAGCTTCATTGCCACTCATCCTCTTATCACATCTCCCAAAGCTGCCTATGGAGATCACAGTGTTTAGTTTATGTGGAAAGAAGTCTACTAATTCAATAGGGATATATGACACAGTTGTGAACAGGTGTTTTCTCCAGATTATAGATGTACAATTTAAAGTTTAAAGTATATATATGTAAAGTATAGATTAACATGTGATATGGTATGACCAGTATTAGGGACTAGTGGGGTACCATATAAAAGAGAGATTCATGTACATGTAATACTATGAGATGATTATCAGATTCTAATGATTTGCCAGACACTCTTCTAGGCTCTTAATATGAATTAACAAATTTGATCATCTCAGTAATCTTATGAGGCAGGTATTTTCATTATCACTTTCTCTTAAAGGTAAAGTCACTGAGGGACGAATTATTTGACTAGGAGTAGCCAACAAGACAGTGGGACAACTGAGATTTGAATGTCAGCAGACTCACTCCAGACCTGCAAAACATTGTATTACAATATGATTTTGATTATTTTATATTATTTATATTAGCACATTCAAATAATAAAAAGAATGATTTCCATAAGATATTAGAATCTTTGAAACAACTGTCAGTCCCTTAAAGAAAACAGCCAAGCTGTCTGCTAATATCTGCCACTTTATCACCGCTCACATTTTTGACTGTACTGTGTTCTTTTGAACAAACGACTGATTGAATGAATAAATACGTAAACTAAACAATTTTAAGGCTGATTGATAAACTCTCAAGGCCAACCAAATTGTTGCCCAACTATAAGATTAATTATTAGAAGAAAATAAAATGTTGAAAAAAAACACCAGTCATGTTTTAGGGGAATTATGACAGTTCCTCATGCCAATTATTTCAGGGAGTTTTAGGCATTTTACAATTCATATGTCCTTGTTTGTATGGAAATAGTAGTACCTGACCTATCTCATAGGGTTGAGTATCCAGGCACTATTATATGTCAAATATGACTTAGATTCTAAAATACAGTCCTCTAAGTGGGGGTGGAGGGTGGGGAGAGATGGTTTGGGGATGAAACTCTTCCATCTCAGATCACCAGGCATTAGAGTCTCATAAGGGGCAGGCAACCTAGATTTCTGACATGCGCAGTTAACAACAGGGTTCCTGTTCCTATGAGAATCTAATGCCGCTGCTCATCCGCCAGGTGGCAGAGCTCGGGAGGTAACGCTCACCGCTCGCTGTGAGGCCCTTTCCTTGACAGGCAATGGACCAGTACAGATCTCCCGCCTGGGGTTTGGGAGCCTGCTCTAAGTTACCAAGAATTCAACACTGAATATTTGAAAAATTATTTTCTGAATTTACATGATAGATTCTACACAATTTTCAATAAGCAAAAGAGATGGGTAGATAGAGATAGGTAGATAGATAATAGATGTATAAATAGAATATGATAGATAAATGAGAAACAAGAGATCTATAGAGTATCCCTAAAATTAATCTAGTTATTAGAAGCCTGTATACTGTTAATTAACATCTCCCCCTTTTCATTTCCCAAACTTCAAGTGCAAAAATTCCCTCTTTCCTCACTACACAATAAATCTTATTCAAACAAAAGAACTCTAACATAATCCTCTTTGTTATTTATTATTTAAAAGCCTTTCTTGCCCAGACCTCTATTTACATGACGTCTTCCCTGGGTCTTTACTGAGAGCTCAGAGTCCATTATCCTGTCAGCATTGTTTAGAATGCAGTGCAAACCTGCCCACTCGTTCTCACTAACCCTCATTTTGTCCTGGAGATGATCACCCTTGTTAGCCCTGCATTTGGGTACTGAGAAGTACATGGATCAGCTAGAGCATTTCCTATACTCCCTTTTCCAATACATATGACAAAAGATGAGACGTCGCTATTTATGTCTCTCTCTCTCTCTCTTTCCAAATCATGTTCATTTATTCTGCTCTGTTTATTTTAATTTACAGGCTAGTTTTAAAAATAGGGAAAATGTTTTCTTTTTTCTCAATTATGTGGTAAATTATCATGCATTGCAGTCTTCTGTGTGGAAACCTATCAAGACTTTTAAAAAGTAAAATACATTTTTATAATATTTTCTTTATTCATGCACTTACTTCATCCTCTCATATAACTTCAACTTAAAAAGCTGGTTTTCCCACACAAAAAAGTGAGCTTTAAGCATGTAAAGTTGAAAAAGCTAGCTAGTTTATGCATTTGGTTTTGTGTGAAACAATACAAAAAAACACTATGCATTTTTTACTTAAAAGTTGCTAAGTTGAAAGTTCTGATATTTCTTATTAAGTGAATTAGTGGGGAAAAGTTTCCTCACAACTATTTTGTATGATAAAGAGGTTGATGTTTCAAAAACATGAAAATGAATACTTTTAGCCTCAACTGTAAATTGAGAAATTTTGTTGACTATTAAGTGATTATTTTTCTTCTTTTGCAGAGAGAAAAAATGTACCAGGATTTATTGCAGTCATTAAACAACGCATTTAAGTAACATTAAGGAACCCATTTTGTCTTTATCTAGTTTAAGATATTTTAGACCATAAAACTTCCCTCATGATATTTGAAACTAAACACTCATTTCTTCGTGGAATCAGCAACATGATTTTCAAACATTATTGCGCTTAAACAAGAGAATGAAAATTAACAAACAGAAAAACCTGAATGAACTTGAGGCAAAAAAAAACAGCAAAAAGGATGATCAACCAGATAGTAATTATAAAATACAGTTTTTTAAATCAATTTCCACAACTGTCAACATGGATGATACAGTATTAATAAAGTAAGCCTAATATCTTAGATTTAAAGACACAAAATACGTTGTATGCTGAGTATTTCCTTAAAAGTTCATGCAAAACCCCTATTTGGTAAATCAAATCAAAATGTTGCCTTGGTCTACATTCCACTTCAAGTGACACTCTCACAGAGAGTCTTTTAGTTGCAGGATAAAATAAAATAAAAAATATGGAGCAAATCAGTTTTTAAAAATGTATATATTTAAAATAAAAATAACGTTTTCATAAGGCATTACTAAGAACGTTCAAATTAACGAGCTCTCGAAGGGTTAGATAGAACATCCGTGCTCTGGGCTGACCAAAGACAGTGCTGACTGGCTTCATGTTGGCCATGGCCGACAGGTGGCGCCAACTCCCTCCCATAAAGACCAGCACACCAGACCCCATGAGCGGCCCTCTAGGTGTGTCACACAACTCCAAAGAGAAATCTTGGCAAGGAATAGCTCATGTTTTTGTGACCACCTATTGACCATCTATTGACTATTTTCTACGACAACAACCAAAATGTTTTTCTTTTAAGTGTTAAACGTTTAACTTATTTTAAAATACAGCAAAATGAAACAAAGAAATGACCCTTTAGGAAAGTGAGCGCAGGAGATGGGAGAATATGTGCTTTGTACTCTAGCTTAGCTTATTCAACCATTCGAACAATACTAAGGATTCCAGGCACAGTGGCTCACCCTTATAATCCCAGCACTTTGGGAGGCCAAGGTGGGAGGATCACTTGAGGTCAGGAGCTCGAGACCAGACTGGCCAAAATGATGAAGCCCCATCTCTACTAAAATTGCAAAAATTAGCCTGGCGTGGTGGCGGGCGCCTGTAGTCCCAGCCACTTGGGAGGCTGAGGCAAGAGAATCGCTTGAACCCAGGAGATGGAGGTTGCAGTGAGCTGAGATCTCGCCGCTGTACTCCAGCCTGGCAACAGAGCAAGACTCCATCTGGAAAAAAAAAAAAAAAAGATTTCAGAAACCATAAGAAATATCAGTCAATATATTCCTAATGACATGTTGATAATATGAAATAAATTACAAAGTGTGAGATGCATCTCCCCAGAGATTACATATAACGACCTCATATAGATCTACTTTTGTTACCATTTTCATCTCCACATGTCTTACCAGCATGAGGGTGCTCTAGGGTAAGGAAGGTGAGGTGAGAACAGGGTACAAGAGCAGAAAACAAGCAATGCTTACCTGTACATGAAGATAAGAACAAAGGCAATAGTTGCTGTTTCTTTGAATAATGGACTTTAGAAAGATGATTTTTCTAATTTCTGCAACCATGACACATTTATTTCTTCATTTCTTCCAGTTTTCGCACCACTCTTTCTCCACAAACCATACATTGAAAAATTATTTAAAAGTAGGCACAGCCAGGCATGGTGGCTCACGCCTGTAATCTCAGCACTTTGGGAGGCCAAAGTGTGTGGATCACAGGTCACGAGTTCGAGACCATCCTGGCCAACATGGTGAAATCCCGTCTCTACTAAAAATACAAAAATTAGCCAGACATGGTGGCATGCACTTCTAGTCCCAGCTGCTCAGGAGGCTGAGGCAGAAGAATTGCTTGAACCAGGGAGGCAGAGGTTGCAGTGAGCCGAGATCGTGCCACTGCACTCCAGCCTGGGCAATAGTGTGAGACTCCGTTTCAAAGAAAAAAAAAAAGTAGGTACGAAACTTCTAACAAACTAACAGTATATTCCTCTCTTCCTTCTGAATACACATGCTCTTCTACCCTGGTAACCACTACAGTCTAGGTTCCTTCTTCCATTCTGTCGCTTTGTGCGCGCACACACACACACACACACACACACACACAGAGAGAAAAGAGAGAAAGCTACACAGTAATAATGTGTATTAGCACATGTATGTTGAATTACTTTCAATAGTGCTTTATATATACCATCTAGTGCTCCCAAAGTGCTGGAATTACAGGCATGAGCCACTGCTGCTTCCGACTTATTTTGCAATTTTTTTTTTTTTTTTTTTTTGAGATGGAGTCTCGCTCTGTTGCCCAGGCTGGAGTGCAGTGGCCGGATCTCAGCTCATTGCAAGCTCCGCCTCCCAAGTTCACACCATTCTCCTGCCTCAGCCTCCCGAGTAGCTGGGACTACAGGTGCCCGCCACCTCGCTCAGCTAATTTTTTGTATTTTTTTAGTAGAGACAGGGTTTCACCATGTTAGCCAGGATGGTCTCAATCTCCTGACCTCGTGATCCGCCGGCCTCAGCCTCCCGAAGTGCTGAGATTACAGGTGTGAGCCACCGCGCCCGGCCTAATTTGCAATTTTTTATGATAACGTTCAACATTTCAAATTCTTATTTGTAACATATACTTCTTCCTTAATAAGCAGAAAACTATTCTCTGCTCAAATCTTTGGCCTGTTTTTAATTGAGTTGCTGAGTTTTCTTGAGTCTTGTTTCTTTATCAGTTTTGATGATCATTGTCTATTAATTAAACAGTGTAGATAATTTAATATAATTATTGTTATGGTTGGTTATTAATTTGCCATTTGCTGTTTTCTATTTGTCTTATTTGTTCCTGCTCTACATTTTTACATTTTTAATGCATTATTTTAGATTTAGTGTATTTTATGGTTCTGTTTTTTCTATGTTGTTTGACTTATTCACTATAATTCCTTGTTTGCTTGTGTTTTTGTCTGCTTTCGATATTTTCTTTTTTACATTATAAATTTTAACTTATTATAATCTATTTTCAAATGATATGATACCACTTTGTGCATAGTACAAGAATCTTACAGAAGTATATTTTCATTATTTTTACTGTCCATTTAGTCATTAACGTCATATATATTATAAAACTTGCAATTGAGTATTACTGTTTTTTATTTAAACAGTCACTTATCATTAGGAAATTTTTACATAATTTATCCACATAATTACCCCTTTAAATTCTTTAATCCATTTTGTATAACCAGATTTCAATTTGGTGTCATTTTACTTCTCCTTGAAAATGTTCCTTTAAATTTTTCTTCCTTTATTTTAGACATATTGCTTCACTAACTTTTGACTTACCTTATTTCCTCTGAGAAATCTGCCTTACTCATATCTATGTATGCACTGTTTGGATTTTCTCTACTTATTTATTTATTTATTTACCCCTGGTTTTAAGCACCTTGACTATAATGTGTCTTCAAATAATTTTTGTCATCACTGTATTTAGGATTCACTTAGCTTCTTGGATCTGTGGATTTAGCTTTCATCAAATTTGGAAAAACTTTTTACTATTATTTTTTCTAATAGTATCATTTCTAACTTTTGTCCTGTCCCTTCTCTCTTTCTGAGATTCCAGTTATATTTATAGTAAACTGCTCAAATTTGTTTCACAGCTCAATGATGCACTATTTATTTTAAAGTCCTTTTTCTTTTCTTAATTTGGATAATTTCTATGTCTGTTGTCAAGTCTCTTAATCTTTTATTCTGCAATTTCTAATCTTCTGCTAATTTCACCAGTTCTATTACGTATCAGATACTGTAGTTTTTCTCTCTCGAATTCAATTTGCATCTTTTTATATTTCCATGTTTTATTTAACAGACTCTCATTTCCTCTAGCTTCTTGTGCATATGGAATACAGTCAAAATAACTGTTTCAGTGTTATTGTTACTAATTCTGCAGTCTCTGTTTTGGGACTAGTTTTGATTGGGTGATTTTTTCTCCTTTATCATGGGGCATATTTACATGCTTTTTTGCATACCCGGTCTTGTTTGAATAGACACAAACAGGCGATACTTATCTTGTCATGTGTGTACCTTTGCATTTCTGTAAATACTGTTGAGCTTTGTTATTGGAACAGTCAAATTACCTAAAACAGTGTGATTTCCTGTCTCACTTTTAGGTTTTGTTAAACAGGATCAGAACAGCACGTGTTCTGGGTCTACGTTTCCCCAGTGGTTGGGCAAATCCCCTCTGAGAACTCTACCAAATAACCTGTGAGTTAGGAGGTTTTCCACTCTGCCTGTGGAGTTAGGGACTGTACTTAGCTCCGTGTGAGTTCTGAAACCTGTTAGGTAGTTTCCTCATAAATAGGCACAGATCAGGACTCAGCTGAAGACTCAAGGGGACGGCTGCGCATCTGCAGACTGCTTTTTCTGTGCAACTTCCTCCTCTGAGCATGCTGGCTGTGAACTCTACCCTCTTGTCCTATCCACTCTCAACTCCCTCTCCTCAACTCAGTGGGAGTGCTGTGCTTGCCTGGGTTTCTTCTCACTGCCAGACAGGCAGGAAATTCTTCTTCTTCTTTTTTTTTTCCTTGAGATGGAGTTTCACTCTTGTCGCCCAGGCTGGAGTGCAATGGCACTATTTCGGCTCACTGCAACCTCAGACTCCTGGGTTCAAGTGATTCCCCTGTCTCAGCCTCCCCAGTAGCTGGGATTACAAGCACCCAGGCAGGAAATTCTTTACAGACAGGATCCTGTGTCAGTAGTAAAGCTCAGCTTGTTTGTTTCCATCTATAGGAAGAACGGCCCTTAACTGGATATCTTCAATGCCTTGAAAAATGTTGTTTGATATATTATGTCATGATTTTGGGTTGTTTGCGCCTGGAGTGTACATTCGAATGTTATTTTTCTAGAAGTTTTGTTGCAAGCTTAAAATATAATAAATTTTAAGAATCATCACTATTGGAATAGACTACTCCTACTGTCAAATAGGCATGTACGACATGGTAAGGAATGCTAACCAGTATATTTAATGCAACTCCTGTGTAGTTGCTGTGCAGTTTTCTTGTATGCCAGTTATTAAAGAAAATAGCAATCAATATTTTAGTGTAACACAGATATAAATACACATCTTAGTAAATGGAACAGGTTTGGACTGGACATTTTAAAATTATATAAATTGAAAGATTAAAAAATGTTTCTATTAAAACATTTTATGGAGGAGACTAAAATAAATGAAAAAGTTAATCATGAATTAAAAAATAGATAAGCCATTAAAAAAAGAAAAACTCTTAATTTGAAAGATTTTTCTAAATATGCCTATTCCCACCCCTGAAATCTCAATTTGTTTTTAGTTCATCTCATTAATAAATAAGTTCTTAACCAAAAGCAAACTCCCAATTCCACTATACATTGTGTATTTTTTATTTATTTTACTGTTTTATTTGTCTTTTTATATCCTAAATTTATATTCCATAAAATTTATAGAAAAGGATGCAATTGCTATTAAGCATGGGGCTATATTGCTTGTTACCAAATCATATATACATATAAAAACAATTTGGAATACTGCTTGGCATTTTAATATTTTTATTTGCTTGGTAATTTAATTACAGTACTGTATGGTTAGTGCTCTACGTTTTTCTTCAGTAAACAATCCATTTATCTTTATTAACTACCTTATATGGAATATGTTTTCATGGAGAGGAGTAAGAAAATAAGGCCCCTCAGTTTAATAAGGTTTAGTTATTAAGTGTTTAAACCTTCTAAAATCAAAATACCTGATGTCTCTTGTTTGGTTTAAATGTATTGAAAATATTAAATCAGGAAATGAAAACTCCAAAGAAGACATACTCTTTGATTTGGGATACATTTATTAGCTTCAATCATTAAAACTAGTTTTAAATTTTTGCACAGAATGGCACATTCCTAACTGCCCAGAAAGAAACATTTCCCAGTTTTCCCATCATGCATTATGACAAAACAAAACTAGAGAAGCAAACACAAATAACCTCAGACACTGAGATTCTCAGATAATATAATGCCAGGATTTCAAAAAGGTAACAATTTAAAAAAAATTAGATGTTGAATGAGGAGGCAGAGCAACGTGGCCAAAGAGAAGCTTCCAGCAACTGTCCCGTGCCACAGGAACACCAAATTAAAACACTATCCACACAAAAACATCCCCATAAGGAGCAAAAAGCAGGTGAGTGGTCATTACATATGTTCAAAATTGTATCAAGGAAAGAGGAACTGAAAAGGGTGGGAAAGACAGTCCTGAATTACTGACACTACCCTTTCTCCATCCCCTGTCAATGGCTACATGAATTTATGTGCTTGGGGGAGGGAGAGTGCAGTGATTGTGGCACTTTGCATTGAAACTCAGTGCTGCCCTTTCACAGGGGAAAGCAACATGCGACAGGATTCCTCTTGTGCCCATGGAGGGAGCATTGAAACCAGCTCAATCCAGAGGCACATTGTCCATTCCAGTGGTCAGAACCTGAGTTTCAGCCAGCCTCACCATTGTGGGCAAAAGTGCTCTCAGGTCCTACATAAACTTGAAAACTTGAAATGCAGTCTAGGCCATAAGGACTGCAATTCCCTTGCATGTCCTCGTGCTATGATATGCTGAGAGCCGGTGGATTGAGGGCACATGACCCAGTGAGACACCAGCCAGGGTGACCAAGGGAATGCTTATGCTCTGCCCTTCCCCATCTGCAGGCAGCACAGCTCGCAGCTCCAGGAGAGACTTCGCCTTTCTGCTTGAGGGAAGGAGAGAGAAGGGTAGAGAGGTCTTTGTCTTGCAGGTTGGATACCAGCTCAGTCATTGTAAGATAGGGTGCCAGGCACAGTCCCGAGGCTTCTATCTCAGGCCCTAGTTCCTGTTCAACATCTCCAAATGTAACCTGGGCCAGAAGGGAACCCATTGCTTTTTAGGGAAAGATCCAGTGCTGACAGAAATCATCACCTGCCTTGAATAATCAGCCATGGTAGCCAGGCAGTATGTGGCCCTTGGGTGAGATTCAGAGCCATGCTGGCTTCAGGTGTGACCCAGAATATTCCCAGCTGTGGTGTCCATGGGGTGAGAGCTTCTCTGCCTGAGGAAAGGAGAGAGAAGAGAAAACTTTGTTTTGCAGCTTGGGTATCAACTCAGTCACAGTGGGGTAGAGCACCAAGTAGGCTCCTGGGGTCCCTGATTGCAGGCCTTGGCTCCTGGACATTTATGGACCTGCCCTGAGCCAGAGGGGAGTTCACTGCCCTAAAAGAAGAGTCTTATAACTGGCAGCATTTACCACAAGTTAACTAAAGAGAACTTGGGCCTTAAGCAAACATTGGACATAGCCAGGCAGTACTCTCTGTGGGCCTGGTAACCACAGGGAGAGACTCCTCTGCTTGAGGAAGGGGAAAGGAATAGTGGGAAGCACTTTGTCTTGCCACTTGGGTGCCAGCTTAGCTGCAGTAGAAGAAAGCACGAAATAGATCTCTAAGGATTCTGACTCCAGGCCCTGGCTCCCAGGCAGCACCCCCAGGTGCACCAGGGGCTGGGTGGGGACTAGTTGCCTTGAAAGGAAGGACACAAGCCAGATAGATTCACCATCAGATGACTACGAGCCTTAGGGCTCTGAGTGAATATAGGCAAGCCAGGCTGTATTCATTGCAGGCCTTGGGTGAGAACCAGTGTTCTGCTTACTTTGGGTCTGACCCAACGCAGGCTCAGTGGTACTGGCCACAGGAGTGCTTGTGTTACCCCTCTTCAAGATCCAAGCAGCTCAGCACAGAAAGAGAGAGACTCCATTTGTTTGAGGGAACGTAAGGGGAAAGTACAAGAGTCTGTCTGGGAATCTACAGAATTTTTACAGACCTTCCTCAAGACCACTAAGGTGGTAGCTCTATGAGTCTGCAAGAGCCATATCAATACTGGGCTTGGAGTGGTCACTAAAGTAGATATGGGTGCAGTGACAAAAGGTGTAGATCAAAAGACCCATGTCCCCTGGAATACTTGGAAAGCCTTCCCAAGAAGAACAAGTACAAACAAGCCCAGGCTGTGAAGACTAAAACAAATGCCTAAATTCAATTTCCAGATGCTTATTAACATCCACTAGAATCATGACCATCTGAGAAAACATGACCTCACCATACTAACCAAATAGAGTAGCAGTCACAAATTGTGGAGAGAAGAGATATGTGAGCATTCAGATAGAGAAATCAACATAGCTATTTTGAGGAAGCTCAACAAAATTCAAGACAACACAGAGGAGGAATTCAGAATCATATCAGATAAATTCAACAAAGAAATTAAAATAATTAAAAAGAACCAAATGGAAATTCTGGAGCTAAACAACTTAATTGACACTGAAGAATGTGTCAGAATCTCTTAACAGCACACTTGATCAAGCAGAATGAGTAATTAGTAAGCTGAAAGACAGGTCATTTGAAAATAGCCAGAGGAGACAAAAGAAAAAAAAAAAACAATGAAGGACAATTACAGTATCTAGAAAATTGCCTCAAATTGACAAATCTAAGAGTTATTAGCCTTAAAGAGTGGGTAGAGAGACAGATCAGGGTAGAAAGTTTATTAAAAGGGATAATAACAGAGAACTTCCTAAATCTAGGAAAGATATCAATATTTAAGTACAAAAAGGTTATGGAACACCAAGTATTTCTTATTTTTAACACAAATAAGAATACCTCAAGACATTCAATAATCAAACTCTCAAAGGTCAGGGATAAAGAAAGAATCCTAAAAGCAGCAAGAGAAAAGAAACAAATAACATACAAAGGCCCTCCAATACATCTGATGGTAGACTTCTCAGTGGAAATCTTACAGACCAGGAGAGATTCGCATAATGCACTTAAAGTGCTGAAGGGAAAAACTTTTATCCTAGAATAATGTATCTAGAGAAAATGTCCTTCAAACTTGTAGGAGAAATAAAGACTTTTCCAGACAAACAAAAGCTGAGGGATTTTATCAACGCCAGATTTGTCCTTCAAAAAATCCTAAAGGGAGCTCTTTGATCTGAAACACAGGACATTAGTGAGTAATAAGAAATAATCTGAAGGTACAAATCTCACTGGGAACAGTAAACACAAAGAAAAACACAGAATATCACAAATTTATTATTGTGGTATGTGAACTACTTATGTATTGAATAGAAAGACTAAAGGACAAACCTACCAAAAATAATAACTACAACAACTTTTTGAGACATAGACAGTATAAGAAAATACACAAAGTGACCACAAAATGTTAAAGAGTTAAAAAGTGAGGGGATCAAATTAAAGTGTAGAGTTGTTAATAGTAGTTGTTGTTGTTTTTTTTTTTTTTTTTTTTTTTAGCTTGTATGTAGTTTGCTTGTTTATGCAATCAGTGTTAAGCTGAAAAAAGTTAAAAAACACAGTAACATGAAATTGAAAAACTTACAACAGATACACAAAAAAATAAAAAGCAAACAATTAAACCATACTACCTGAGGAAATCACCTTCACTAAAAAGAAGACAGGAAGGAAGGAAAGAAGGAAGAGAAGACAACAAAACATCTAGAAAGTAAATAACAAAATGACAGTCGTAAGTCTTTACTTATCAGTAATAACATTAAATGTAAAAGGACTAAACTCACCAATCAAAAGACATAGAGTGGGTAAATAAATAAAATAAAAAGACCCAATGATCTGCTGCCTATGCAAAACATATTTCACCTATAAAGACATTCATAGACTGAAAATAGTGTATGGAAAAATATATTCTATGTAAATAGAAACCCAAAAGAGCAAGAGTAGCTATACTTATATTAGACAGAATAGATTTCAGGACAAACTCTGTAAAATGAGGCAAAGCAGATCATTATAGAATGATAAAGGGGTCAATTCAGGAAGAGGATATAACAATTCTAAATATATATGCACCCGACACTAAGCACCTACATATACAAAGCAAATATTCTTAGAACTAAATAGAGAGACTGTAACACAATAATAGCTGGAGACCTCAACATCTCCTTTCAGCATAGGTCAGATGTCTCAGACAGAAAATCGATGAAGAAATGCTGGACTTAATCTGCACTATAGAACAAATGGACCTAATAGATATTTACAGAACTTTTCATCCAACAGCTATAGAATACACATTCTTCTCCTTAGCACATAAATTCTTCTCAAGTATAGTCCAATGTTACATCCCAAAACAAGTCTTAAAATATTCAAAAAATTGAAATAAAATCAAGCATCTTCTCTGACCACAATGGAATATAACTAGAAATCAATAACAATAGGAATTTGGAAAACTATACAAATATGTGGCTATTTGCTCCTGAATGACAATATGCTCCTGAATGACCAGTGGGTCAATGAAGAAATTGAGAAGAGAGTTTAAAATGTCTTGCAGCAAACGGAAATGGCTACGCAACATACAAAGACCTATGGATATAGTGAAAGCAGTATTAAGGGAGGAAAATTATAGCAATAAGTGTCTACACCACAAAAACAAAAAAACTTCAAATAAACAACCTAATGATGCATCTTAAAGACCTAGAAAACGAAGAGCGAACCAAACTCCAAATTAGTATAAGAAAAGAAATAATACATATTGGAGCAAAAATAAATGAAATTGAAATAAAAATAATTAAATATCAACAAAATAAAAATTGTTTTTTAAAGAGAAGCAAAATAAATAAATCTTTAGTCTGATTCAATGAGAAAGAAAGGGTGAAGACCCAAATAAATCAGTGATGAAAAAGCTGACGTTACAACTGATACTGCTGAAATTCAAAGGATCTTTAGAGGCTACTATGAGAAACTATACGCCTAATGAATTGGAAAGCCTGGAAGAAATGAATAAATTTTTAGACACATACAATCTATCAAGATTTTTTTCTTTCTAACTTTTAGGTTCGGGGGAGAAATATGCATGTGTGTTACATGAGTAAATTGCATTTTGTGGATGCTTTATGTACAGGTTGTTTCATCATCCAGATGATAAGCATGGTACTTGATACTTTTTCAATCCTTACCCTCTTCTCACCTTACACTCTCCAGTAGGCCCTGGTGTCTATTATTCCCTTCCTTGTATCCATGTGCACTGAATGTTTCCCTATTTATATGTGAGAACAGTGGGATTTGGTTTTCTGTTTCTGTGTTAGTTTGCTTAGGATAATGGCCTTCACTGAAAGTGCATCCATGTTGCTGCAGAAGACATGAATTTATTCTTTTTTATGGCTGTGTAGTATTCCATGGTGTATATGTACCACATTTTCTTTATTCAGTCCACAACTGATGGGCATCTAGGTTGATTCCATGTTTTTGCTATTGTGATAGTGCTGGAATGAACATCCGAAGTCATATATATTTTAGTGGAATAATTTATTTTCCTTTGGAGACACACCTAGTAATGGGATTGCTGGGTCAAATAGTAGCTCTGTTTTAAGTTATTCAAGAAATCTCCGAACTGCTTTTCACAATAGCTGAACTATTTATATTCCCACCAACAGTGTATAAGCATTCCTTTTTATATGCAACCTCGTAGCATGTGTTATTTATTTACTTTTTAATGATAGCCATTCTGAATGGTGTGAGATGGTATCTCATTGTGGTTTTAATTTGCATTTCTCCAATAGTTTGTGATCTAGAGCATTTTTTCATATACTTTACTGTGTGTATGTCTTCTTTTAAGAAGTGTCTATTCATGTCCTTCACTTATTTTTAATGGGGTTACTTGTTTTTGCATATGAAAGTTTCTTACAGGTTCTAGATATCAGACTTTTGTCAGATGCATAGTTAACAAATATTGTCTCCCATTCTATAGGTTGTCTGTTTACTCTGTTGATAGTTTCTTTTACTGTGCAGAAGCTCTTTAATTAGGTTCCACTTGCCAATATTTGCTTTTGTTGTAATTGCTTTTGGCATCTTTGTCATAAAATCTTTACCAGGGCCCATGTCTAGAATGATATTTCTTAGATTTTCTTGTATAGTTTTTATAGTTTTAGGTTTTACATTTGAGTCTTTAATCCATCTTGAGTTTATTTTTGTGTATGGCAAAAAGAAGGGGTTCACACTCAATCTTCTGCATATGGCTGGCCAGTTATCCCAGCACCATTTATTGAATAGAAGTTTCTTTCCTTTTTGCTTGTTTTTGTCAACTTTGTTGAAGATCAGATGGTTGTATATCTGTGGTTTTAGTTCTGAGTTCTCTAACCTGTTTCATTGGTCTATGCATCTGTTCTTTTTTACCAGTATCACATTGTTTTGGTTACTGTAGTCTTGTATTGTAGTTTGAAATTGGGAAACCTACCAAGATTGAATCATAAAGAAATTAAAAACCTGAACAAACTAATAACAAGTTATGAGATCAAAGTCAAAATAAAAAGACTCCTAGCAAAGAAAACCCAGAATCCTATGGCTTCACTGCTGAATTTAACCAAATAATGAATACTAATCCTACTTAAACTATTCCAAAAAAATAGAGGAGGAGGGAATATTTCCAAATTCATTCTATGAGTACATTATCACCCTCATACCAAATCCAGGCAAAGACCCATCAAACCAAGACAACTACAGGCCTATATCCCTGATAAAGATTTAAGGAAAAAATTTCAGCAAAATACTAGCAAATTGAATTCAACAACACATTAAGAAGATCACTCATTACAACTTAGTGAGATTTATCCCTGGGATGCTAGGATGATTCAGCGTATACAAAGCAATCAGTGTGACACATCTTACCAACAGAATAAAGGACAAATACCATATGATCATTTCAACTGATGCTGAAAAAGCATCTGATAAAATTCAACATCTCATCACAACAAAAATCCTCAAAAAAAAAAAAAGAGTACCAAAAAACTAAACACAATAAAAGCTATATGTGACAGACCCACAGCTAGTATCATACCACTACTGAATAGTAGTGGTAGAAGTAGTATTCAGTAGTGGCAGAAATATTCAGTAGTGGTCGTAGTATTCAGTAGTGGTAGAAATAGTATTCCAGTACTACCAGTCCTGGAAGTCCTAACTAGAGCAATCAGATAAGAGAAAGAAATAAAGGGCATCCAAATTAGAAAGGAAGAAGTCAAATTATCCTTGCTCACAGATTACATAATCTTATATTTGGAAAAAGCTAGACTCCACCAAAAAATATTAGAACTGATAACAAATTCTGTAAAGTCTCAGCATACAAATTCAACATACAAAAATCAGTAACATTTTATATGCCAATAAAGAACAATCTGAAAAAAAATTAAGAAAGTAATCTCATTTGCAATAGTTGCTAATAAAATAAAATACCTAGGAATAAACTTAAGAAATGAAAGATGTCTACAATGAAAACAATAAAGCATTGATTCAAAAACTGATGAAGACACAATAAAATAGAAAGGTATTCCATATTCATGCATTGGAAGAATCAATATTGTTAAAATGTCTATTCTACCCAAAACAATCTAAAGATATAATGCAATCCTTATCACAATACCAGTGACATTCTTTACAGAAATAGAAAAAATATTTTAAAATTTATGTGAAATCACAGAACACCCAGAATAACCAAAGCTTTCCTAAACAAAAATAATAAAACTGCAGGAAGCACATTATCAGATTGTAAATTATACTACAGAGCTATAGTAAACAAAATGGCATGTTACTGGCATAGACACATACGCATATATCAGTGGAACAGCATAGAGAACCTAGAGACAAATCCATACTTGTAAAATGAACTCATTTTCAATAAAGTTGCCAGGAATATACATTGAGGAAAGAATGGTTTTTTCAATAAATGCTGCTGGAAAATTGGGATATCCATATGCAGAAGAATGAAACTAAGCCATTATCTCTGACTATATACAAATATCCAATCACAATAGATTAAAATTAATGGGTTGAAACAAATGGATTGAAATGGACTGATAGTGAAGACCTCACACTATAAAACCCCTAAAAGAAAACATTGGAGAAACTTGCTAGGACATTGCACTGGGCAAAGATTTCTTGATTAATACCTCACAGGCACAGGCAACCAAAGCAAAAATAGACAAATGAGATAATATCAAGTTTAAAAACTTCTTCGTAACAAAGCAAACAATCAACAAAATGAAAAGGTACCTCACAGAATGAAAGAAATTTGCAAACCACCACCTGACAAGGTATTATTAATCAGAATATAGAAGGAGCCAAATAACTCTATAGGAAAAAAATCTAATAATCCAATTTAAAAATGGACAAAAGATCTGAATAGACATTTCTCAAAAGAAGACATGCAAATGGCAAACAGGCAAATGAAAATATGCCCAACGTCACTGATAATCAGAGAAATAGAAATCACAACTACAATGTGATATATTTCACATTTCATATTTTAACACGTAGTTAAAATGGCTAAGATCCAAAAGACAGGCAGTAATGAATACTGGTGAGAATGTGGAGAAAAAGGAATCTTTGTACACTCTTGGTAGGAATGTAAATTAGTGCAACCACTATGGAGAACAGTTTGGAGGTTCCTCAAAAAATTAAATATAGAACTACCAGATCATCTAGCAATCTCACTACTAGATACAAAAAAGAAAGGAAATCAATATATCAAAGAGATAACTTGCACTCCCATGTTTATTGCATTACTAGTCATCATAGCTAGGATTTGTAAACAGCCTAAGTTTTCATCAACAGATGAATAAAGACAATGTGGTCCATATACACAGTGGAGCACTATTCAGCCATAAAAAAGAATTAGATTCTGTCATTTGCAACAACATGAATGGAACAGGAGGTCATTGCATTAAATGAAATAAGCCAGGTACAGAAAGACAAATGTTGTATGTTCTCACTTATTTGTGGGAGCCAAAACAATGGAACTCATGAACATAGACAGTATCATGATGGTTACCAGAGGCTGGAAGGGGTAGTGAGTTGGGGAATGAGGTTGGTTAATGGGCACAAAAATACAGTTAGACAGAATGAATAAGATCTAGTATTGGATAGCACAACAAGTTGACTAAAGTGAGCAATAATTTATTGTACATTTTTAAATAACTAAAAGTAAAATTGGATTGTTTGTATCACAAAGGATAAATGCTTGGAGAGAAGAAAACTCCATTTACTCTGATGTGATTCAGACACATTGTTTGCCTGTATCAAAATATCTCATGTACCTCATATATATACACCTACTATGTGCATACAAACATTAAAATAAATACTTAAAAATGAGGCAGAGTAAAATTGAGTAAATTCTTATGATTTCAATATGTAGTAAATTTTGCCTGTATTTTTTGAAAATAGGCTACATGAAAATGCAGAAGTTTCTAAATCCCTATAATTGGTCTTTTGATGCTCTGATGCTGAGATTTACAGCCTATACCAGCGATTCTCCATGGAAAGAGAATGCCCTGGGTTCTGCCAGAATTAATAGAGAGGTTTTGTTTTTCTAACTTTACTCGCCTGCCCACGAGGCAGTTCAACTGTGAGAGTTACTTTAGGAGCCTAATTATGTACCATTGAATCCTGACTCTTCCACCACGTTTATAGCACTAGTCAAACTGCTTATTTTCTGTAACTTGGGGTCTTCAACTGTAAATGTTAATCCAAATTAAATCACTGGATGGTTTGGAGGATGAAATAATACAATCCATATAAACTGCTTAGAGCAGTGCTCAACATATTGTAAATCCTGAATAAATGTTAAACAGATATTAGTTACCATATTAATAATTAACTATTATCTACACAGAGCTATACTTACTAATGGAAGTGTTTTATAACATTTAGAAGCACTGAGACAGAAAGAGTTGAAAATTTTAAGTATAAATAAGAAAACTGGGCATGCACTCTCCACAACTCATCAGAGGATGAGTAGGCAAATATGCAAAGCGTGAATTCTTCTCATCCTTACTTGATCCTGCCCTATTGCACCTCCATGTATGTATATTCATGAAGTGATTGTCAATACCATGAAATAGCTAAATGAAGTGGCTGGAAGTCTTTTAGGCAATTCTCTGTAAAGTAAAGTGATATAAATGGCAGAACATTCAGAACGAATTTTGACTAAAGTAACAGGAAGCCAGGAATTAGCAGTGGGAGGAAGAAAACCCACAAGTGCATGGAGTTACTCTAAATAAAAGTCCGTATTTGGACTGTTAATTTTATACATCAACCTGCTGGTTAACATTTCATTTCAGAGGCAGATTTGACCACCACATAAGTAGGCATAAAATGAGAACATAGACATCTCTTTTTAAGTTGAACAAATCTTACTTTAAATATAAGAAAAGAGAAAGTAGCTAACGTGTGGCCTTAGACAAATACTAAACAGCAAAGGAAAGGGAATTACCCACCAATGTGTTTCTAGAATTGTGGCATTAACTCAGAAGGCCCAGAGAAACATCTTGAAATAATCTACTGCTAACCAAAAGGTTATCTGGAGAAAGTTTTAATATCTTTTAAAAGTAGAAAGCTGCTGTAGAAACAGGAGTAGAACAGAACAGGTATAGATAAAGTGGCAAAGAGGTGCATGAACAGGAGACATTTTTAAATATCATAGAAAAATATATTCATTTGTAATCTGATCAAAGTACTCACTGCAGTTTAAAGAAAATTCATTAAAATTAAAATTTTCAGGGTAAACTGAGCACATTAGTAAAATCCATGCAGAATAATGAGATAAGCTAAAAATCTTAATCAGAAATCAGATTTCTCTGTTGTATACTACAATCTAAGGGACAGAGGAACATTATCTGTAGACTTGTGGTATAAAAAAAGAATTGTAATTTTTATATGCACCTAATTAATACTTCACTTGTGAAGGTAACACCTAAATTTGTAATAGGCATGAACTCCAATAATATGGCATTACAGTGCTTTTTATTAAAAGCAAGTAAGCAAACAGACAAAACTATTGAACACCAACCAACCAAATGGTAAAAAGTCAAATTTCATTTGAAGCTATTTGTAACAACAATGTCCAATTTCTGAAAGTCAATTTATTTCTCTGAAAGTACATTTAGAATAGTGTTCTAAATTTTTAAAATAATATGTACAAACGTAAAATGTATCTAGAAGTATAAAAACAATCTGATACCTTTTGTTGTCCCAGAGGTGGTGTGGCAGTGATATTGTAGTTGTGACTTCTTGGCAAAGATGAATTATATTTCCCGGAATTCTTTTTTCTGCATGTTTCTTGTTAGGGTGGGACACCACAGGCATTTTAGTGTGAAATTTGGAGGGTAGAAGTAGATCAGCAGTCATTTTTTTAATGCTTGGAAGGTTGGGGTGGGGTCATCAGTGACTCTTGTCATTCTTCCCCATTGTCCCCCATTTGCTGGCTCGCTTTTTGTGGGTGTGAGGCAGCAGCCAGGACTGTCACTGCTACACCTTTCCCTGGATCCCCAGTCAGCCTCTCTGATGCTTAGGTCAGGTGCATGTTTAGCCCCTTGATGAAGGAAAGGTTCCAGCTTCTTCTGAAGATCATTCACATCATCAAAGTTAGAGGTTTGAAAACTGAGAGGAGTTTCAGTTTCCCCTTGTGAGTTTCAGCACCTGCAGGTGGCTTCCACGTTGACCTTGCTGATGGCCACTTGACATTTGTTTTCCTTTCTGTCTCACAGACTTAAAACTCTACTGTCAGTCACAAAGTCAACAGCATCACAAGGACTCTTTGACCTTATCCTAAAATTGTGTTGGTCAGACCCCCGCAACAAATATATATTTAACCATATCCCAGTGGTTTTGCTTCTTTGATTGAAAAAAGCCTAATACAGAAGGAAACTAGATGACAGAAGATATAGTTAAGATGTGCCTTTTAAAAATTATAACCTTGAGTACCTTTTGATTTTGAAATGCATATAAGGTATATAGCCAACTTTTATTGAGTGTTTACCATGTTTGGCATTGTTCTAAGTTCTCTATATGCCTTTATTCTACTAACAGTAAGACACAGTTATTTAGATTCATTGTTTTAAATGAGGAAACTGTATTTCAGAGAGGCTAAGTAACTTGTTAAGGTTTAGACAGCAAGAAACTACCAGGTTAAACTTCCAACTCAGGTAATTTAGATCACGAAGCTAAACCCTTAACTCATTTGCATCTTTCTTAATCACCTCACCTGTTCTTAATCATCTATTTTATAATAGTAACACAGATTATTTTTACCTACCAGTCATTATACACTTTGAAATTCAAAGTTATCAAAAATATTTCCTTGTGTGTACAAAATTACTAAAAAATTGATAAATCATTTTTGATGTTTCCTTCTTTTTCAACAATATCTGAATTTTAAGATCAGATCTGTTCAGATCTTTTGCCTATTTTAAAATTGGAAATTGTACTTTTTGTTTCCTTACTGTTGAGTTTTAATCATTATTTGTATATTTTGGATACAAGTCTTTTATCAGACAGGTGACTTTCAAATATTTTCCTCATTCTTTGGCTTTTGTTTTGATTATCTTAACAGTGTCTTTCACAAAGCAAATTTTACTTTTAACATAGTTCAACTTATGACTTTTCTCTTTCATGAAAAATGTTTGGTCTTTTATTTTAAAATACGTAGCTAAACCCAGTATCACCTTTCTTCTATATTTTCTTGCAGAAATTTTCCGATTTTTAAGTTTACATTTGGATCTATAATGCATTTAGAATGTTATATCTGTGTTTAGGTTCAATTATTGCATAGACGTGTCTAATTTTTCGAGCACATTTTCTTGAAAAAACTTTGCCCATTGAATTGCCTTTGATTCTTTGCCAAAAATCAGTCGACTGTTTGTAAGGGTGTATTTTTGAGCTTTTTTTTTTTTTGACAGGAAGTAGAATTTATTGGTGGGTATTAAGTGGGGGCAGCATATTGGAAGCCCTCATGAGTGCAGGGCCCGCCATCTGTCCAGAGGACCATGATTGGGGATGTACTTGACCCCGCAGCCATCTGGGATGAGCCGCTTTTCAACCACCATGTCTTCAAATTCATCAGCATTGAACTTGGTGAAGCCCCACTTCTTTGAGATGTGGATCGTCTGGCGGCCAGGAAACTTGAACTTGGCCCTGCGCAGGGCCTCAATCACATGCTCCTTGTTCTGCAGCTTGGTGCGGATGGACATGATAACTTGGCCAATGTGAACCCTGGCCACAGTGCCCTGGGGCTTTCCAAAAGCACCTCGCATGCCTGTTTGGAGCCTGTCAGCCCCAGCACAGGACAACATCTTGTTGATGCGGATGACCTGGAAGGGGTGGAGCCGCACCCGGAAATGGAAGCCATCCTTGCCACAACTTTTTACCATGTACTTATTGGCACAAATTCGGGCCCCAGGGCTTCAGAGGACAGCTGCTCATATTCATCTGACACCATGTGGCCACAGAGCGGAAACTCATCCACCTTTGCCTTCTTCCGCCCCAGGTCAAAGATGCGAATCTTGGCATTAGGGACACCTCGGCAGAAGGGAGACTTTGGGTGAGGCTTGTTCTTACAATACCGGTAACAACGGGCGGGGCGGCGGCCCATGGCGACACCAGGATCTTCAGTGGCGCGCCGAAGGGAAAGAGCTTGAGCTTTATATTCTATTCCGTTGATCTATGTGTCTATTCTTTGACCAATACCATGCATTCTTGATTACTGTATCTTTATTGCAAGTCTTACAATTGGGCAGTGTGAGCCTCCAAATTCGTTCTTTTCCTTCAAAATGTTCTCGGCTATTGTAGGTTTTCCCCCTTTCAGTGCATATTTTAGAATTAGTTTTTGATATACACAAAATATCTTCTTATGATTTTGACTGTAACTGTGTTGAATAAATAGAATGATTTGGAAAAAATTGACATATTAGCAGTATTGAGTCTTCCATTCCATGACACAGAATATCTTTACATTTATTTAGATCTTTGATTTCTGTCATCAGAGTTTGTGCATGTAGATATATCCTACATATAGATCCTATATATATAGTGTTAGATTTATCCTGGAGTATTTCATATTTCTGATACATTTATATTTTGTATTATTGTCTTTAATTTCAATTACTTCATTGTTGGTATATCAAAAAGTAACTGACTTTGTATATTTATCTTGATTCCTATGACATTGCTTTACTTGAACATTAGTTTCACTTCTTTTGTTGGTCTTTGGAGTTTCTGCACAGGAAATCTTGTCATCTCTGGACAATTAAAGTTCTATTTCTTTTTCAATATCTATATGTTTTCATTCCTTTTCTTGTATTTTATCATTAAATAGACTTTCAGTATGAGTTTTGAGTAGAAGTAAACAAGGTATTTTTGCCCTGTTCCTGAACATGAGGAAAATGTCCAGATTCTTAATACTACATATGCTATTAACTGTATGTTTTTTGTAGATATTCTTTATCAGGTTTAGGAAATTCTCCTCCTTTGTTGAAAGTTTTATCTTGCATGAATACTGGCTTTTGTCAAAGGATTCTTTCACATGAATTGATCTGATAAAATTGTTATCATATTTCTTATTAGCCTGTTGATGTGGTGGATTATTTTAATTTACTTTTGGATGATGAACCAGTCCTATATATCTGAAACAAATTTCACTTGGTGATAAAATTATTTTTATGAATTATTCCATTACATTTGCTAATATTTTGGGGAAGTATGTTGCATCTGTGTTGATGAGAGATATTGGTGCTTAATTTTTCTTTCTTGTAATGTCTTTAATCTGGTTTTGTTATTCAGATAGTGCTGACCTAATAAAATGAGTTAAAAAGTGTTCTCTCTGCTTCCATTTTTTGTTGAGATTTTGGAGGGTTAGTATCATTTTTTTCCTTAAATGGTGGAATTCAAAGGTCATGATGTAATATGGGCCTATTGCTTTCTATTTTGCAAGGCCACTAATTGTGGATTCACTTATGTTCTCAGAGTATACTTTGTATGATTTCTGCTCTTTTAAATTTGGTAAAGTTTGTATTCTGGCATTATGGGGTAGAGTATTCTTTAAATGTAAATTAGATCAAGGTGATTGATAGTGCTTTTCAGATCAATCATATCCTTAGTGGTTTTCTGCCTGTGTGGTCTATCAATTATTAAAAAGAGGTGCTAAAATACAGAATTGTAAGAGTGGATTTGTCTATTTGTCTTATTTCAGTTATGTCTGTACCGATCCTTGTATTTTGATGTTCCATTGTTATGTGCATAAAGGTTTGAGATTTTTATATTTTCCTGGATAATAGACCTTTCTCTCATTATTTTATGGATCTCCCTATTTCTGATAAGACTTATTCTAAGTCCTTCTTTATCTGAAAATGGTATAGATTTTACCTTTAATTAGCATTCTGATGTATTTTTCTCCATCCTTTTACTTTTAACCTATTTTAACTTTTACATTTAAAGTAGACTGTGCTATTTTCACAGTGTTGTGGATTAAATATTTTGTTTAAGTAAACTGATTTAACTGAAGTAAATATAAACACAAGAAATTTCTGTATGAAATGACAAAAGAGAATTGAGCCTATATTTGGTGGTTTTGTTTATTACTGTGGAAATTAATTTCTTCTGACAACCAATCTAGAAAAAATAATATTCTTCAATTGAAGACTTTTTCCTATTTTAGCAATCTAATTTTCTTCATGTAACTCTTAATTCAAAATTATATTTCCCCACGCTGATGTTAATCCCTTATTCTTACTTTATTATTATTCATATTGCACATTTGACACTAATGTTCAATTCTGTTTTCTTTTGTGATTCTGAATTATATTCTTTTTATTAATTTAAAACTTAATATCTTTTCTTATAATTTTTGTGAGTTTCTGAGCTCATTAATTTGTTGCTTAAAAATGCTACTCTAAAGACTATTCAAGCATTTTTATTAGTATGAAACATAGTTCAATGTATTAAAACTACAAATTTGAATATAGAACATCTAATCTATATATATGATCAAATTTATTGAACTTATTAATTAAACTTATACACATTCAACATGCAGACTTACCATTACAATTAAGCTTTTATAAGATCATTTTATTTTCACACAAGTGTAGGAAAAATGCAGTTTTTATTTTAATTTTTTTCTTACTGTTCATTTTCTTCCTGAGGAATCCTGCTTTCCCATGTTAGTTTATAATTACCTTTCATATTCCATCTTTTAGTTCTGAGCAAATATTTCTGATGCAAAGTGTCTAAGTGTCTTCATTGTGTACTAGAAACTGAGTTATTGACATTAAGGTGTATTTTCAAATGGGTTTTTCATTATTTGAACTCAAGCTATGTCTTATACAAACCATCAGGGGAGGAAAGTTATTCGTGTTCTTGTCCTTACATGTATTTTTCTCTTAGTTAATTTTTTTTTTTTTTTTGGATAGGGTCTCACAGCTGCCCAGACTGAAATGCAGTGGCATGATCTTGGCTCACTGCAACCTCCACCTCTGGGGCTCAAGTGATCCCCCCACCTCAGCTGGGACCGCCGGCACATGCCACCACACTGGGCTAATGTTTGTACTTTCCTGTGTGTGTGTAGAGATGAGGTTTCACCAGGTTGCTCAGGCTGCTCTGGAAATCCTGACCACTGATTCACATGCCTTGGCCTCCCAAAGTGCAGGGATTATGAGTGTGATCCGCATGCACAGCATTTTTTAGTTAAAATGTTGACAAGACATTTTATCCAGATGAATGTTTAAAAAGTTATCACATGTTCTGCAGACATTACTAACCCACTGTAACAATCAAAGTATCATTGATCATGATACTTTCCAAAGGGAATTCCACTACCAATAATTTGATGTCAGTATGTGAGATGACTTTTTTGCCTAAACAAAGTGTTTGTTTACTCCCTAATTTAAAAAGTGTAATAATGTTGTAAGCCTACGTATCTTTGCACTTATCCTTCAAAATAGTTATTTTTGTAGTTATTTAAATATCTGTTTTTTTCTCATTCAGATTAAAAACTTTTCGTCTAATACAGAATATGTTAAAAATATTCACTCCATTGTAACTGCGGTAAAAACTTCATTCCAGATTCAATGAATGAACCATGTATTTGACGGTTACAATGTGTTGGCCATTCTGGTTAACTGCGGGGCTTTAATGATGAAATAAGCATGATATTTATCCTCAAGGATTTCAAAGTCTCCAAATTAGAACCACATGACAAATGGAAAACTGACCTGGGATGGTATGAGAGCAGGGATCCTGGAAAGTAAGTTGCTGTAAAACATAAGAAAGTCCATTCCTGAAGCAAAGAATAAGACTTATTCAAATCTATGACCAGTGAGCCTAGCTTAATGCTAACAGCATTAGCATATGGTAACTGAGCGTGCAGGACGGAAAGACACAGTTTAAATTCCTGCTCGCCCAGCCACTAGTTATATATACCTTGAGAAAGTTACTTAGCTTTTCTAAGGTAACTGCAGGATTTAAACCTTCGTGTGTCTGTGTGTGTATATATATAGCCAACCGGGTACATATATACATATATGTACATATGTATATATGTTATTTAAATATCTGTTTACATATATGTATATATACATATATATACAAATGTATATATGTATCCAGTTGGCTATATATACACACACACACACACACACACGAAGGTTTAAATCCTGCAGTTACCTTAGAAAAGCTAACTTTCCCAACATATATATAACTACTGTTATATAGTTATATATAGTGTTCCCAAGGTACATATGACCAATATATATATCTATATATAGTGACAACATGTTTGTTGTCATGATACTTTCCAAAAGTGAATTCCACTACCAATAATTTGATGTCAGTATGTGAGATGACTTTTTTGCCTAAACAAAATGTTTGTTCACTCCCTAATTTAAAAAGTGTAATAATGTTGTAAGCCTACGTATCTTAGTGCTTATCATATATATAATCATATATACACACACACACACACACATATATAGTGACAACATACATATATATATAGAGTGACAAAATGTTTGCCTAACTATATTCTGCTTTTCCTGTAGCAAATAAGAGAGTTATTGAAATGGAGAAGATTAAAATGGCTATGAAAACCATGATAAAAGTCGGGTAGCGGTGTCAATGGAAGCAGTAATAGATGAGATCTATAAACATATGAATAACTTCAAAAAAGATAAACATTTTTATTTTGAAGTAGCAGAAGAGAATAAAGAGAAAGAACAAAACTAATGTGCAGTTTGCATGATTCATTAAGGGAGAAATAGAGCCTCCTTTAAAGAGCATCATTACTGGTTTCATGGCGTTTGGCCTGTGCAATCTCACAGGCCCCAATTGAGAAGTTTCCGATCCTGCTTTATTGCTCTGCCGTCATCATTTAAAAATTCTTAATTTATGAACAATAAAACCTATGTTTTTTTTATTTTGCAGTAGCCTTGGAAATTATGTTGCTAGTCCTGAGTGCATCTGTGTTCTTCAAGAAGGTATAAGGGAGGCTATTTTTTAAAGAGAGAAGTATAGAGTTGAAGGATTTTAACAAATATTGTGGATAATAGGTTATTATGTCTCCAATAAAATGTAAATGACTGATTAATGGCAAAGAATTGTTTGGTCTTTGGGAAAATGAATCTATGGGTATCTTATTCTTGGCTTCAGAGAATACAGAGATTCTGGGAGCATGGGAGTGGAAGGGAGTTTGAGGGGATAAGACAAGGAGAGAGATTTGATTCAACTATCAAGAATGAAAACAGGAAGTATTTATCCTGAGGCTTCCATCCCCAGTTGGTCAAATACTTATTCTGCAGGGCATTAACTTCTCTGAACTTATTCCTGTGCAGCATAGACACAAAGCTCTGGGGTAGAAACAAATTATCAATGATTGGGGCATTAAGTGAGGATCTCCTATGTTGTGAAGCTGTCAGGAGCCAGCAAAAGTTGTTCTTTCCAGCAGTGGCTGAAATAAAAAAGAGATGAGGCTGAGAGGATCTGAAAGAGAGATGAAGATCATCTGAGGTAGCTCAATGACTGCTTTCCAGAAATTTTCTGTGAGCCAAGGACCAGAATAGAGAAATTGTATTGTAAAGATGGCAGTGGTGTGAAACATGCCCAGTGAAAGACTGAGTAGTGCTAGGAAGTTCAGAAATTGTTTCCAGGAAGTGTTGAGTGAGTGTAGGAAGTGGGCAATGGAATAGGGGAGAACAAAGCATTCGCTTAGTCATACATTTAAAGAGATTTTGGAGGGAATTCAATACTGAGCTCAAAAACAGACCAGTGATATCTGAAGTCTACAGGAGATGAGAGTGAGAAAATTCATGGAAGGGAAGACAAAGAGGGATCTGCCTGATCCCTCAATATGTAGATTGAAGGTACAGAGAAGGTGACTGGGGAAAACATGGGTTGAATTGTGTCCCATTGTTGAATAATTATATGATATAAATGTCAAATCAGGAGACACAGATGATGATGGTACCTTAATGAACTATCTTTACATGGTTAAGAAACTAGAAACAGGAGAATCGCTTCCTCTTCCATTGCATTGGAGAAAAATATGGCACTTCCATAGAAAGAACTCTTTAAGATTTGGGGTCTTAAGGTTAGCATTAGAATTAGCTTTAAAATGATTGTATAAATGATCAAAATTAAATAACTAGGATACATTTTCAGACAAATCATAAAACTAATCAGAACAATAAACAGAATGAGATATAATATTCATGATATTATAGGAACACGAAAGCTGTACCGTTAGGCAGTTAGTATCCAGGAGAAAGACCTGTAGTTCTTATTAAAGATGTTTCCAGGAAATTTCTGACAAAGATTCTAGGAATTTATTAACAAGAAGTTTTCAGTTAAGTTTACTTTCCTTAATGCTGAATTTCACTGTGGGTGAAAAGAGGATAAAGGGAGCTGGGGATGGACTACAGGAATTCTCAGCAATATAAGTCTTTCCCTCGTCATGGCGCCTCTTTAAAGGAATTGGCACACCTTGCCTTACCCTTCCATCTAATATTTTATCCCTCCTCTTTCTATTTTAATTACCTAACCATATTTAATGAACTTTCAAAAGTTAAATTATGTTTCTTTTATACACACGAGTTGTAATAGTGTGGCAGGCCTGGTATTACTAACTCAGGTCTCCATAACAACTGTTTCAGCACTGACTGAATGGTTAAGCTAAACATTAAAAGTTGAAAGAACCAGTGCCCTTATACAAAGGCTGGAATGCAACAAAAGTCCACCAAGAGTTTGCCTAGGCCTTTCCTGGGCCTTGAAACATGACGAGATAATGACGGAATTCTTAACAGAATCCATTTAGGATTAAATATGTTTTATTGGGGTCCTGAAGAAACTCCCCAGGCCTCCACAAACAAGTTTATTGGGGGTCTGAAGGAACTCCCCAAACTTCCAGGATTTAGCAGGAGATGAGATAAGGGTAATCATTCCAGCACCTGTCCCCATTTAGATTAAGTAAATTTACTGAGGCTCCAGTAGGTCTTCCAGTGGGTCCAGGAAGGTCTTCAGGACTCTGATCTTAGTTATAAATTAAAATAAGCACACTTGCACATAGACACATAGTTTAGAAAGTATATAAGCTCTAGAAAAGCTTTGTAATTTTGAGTTGATCTGGTGATAATTTCCAGGACTTCTCCCTATAACTGGTTACTGAAATAAAAATTCTATTGAATAGGACACCATATTTAATAAATGGTCCTGGGAATATTAGCTAGCCATATGCAGAAGAATAAAACTGGACTCATACTTCTTACCATATATAAAAATTTACTCAAGATGGATTAAAGACCTAAAGGTAAGACATGAAACTATAAAAATATTAGAGAAAAAAAAAAAAAACTCTTCTGAATGTTGGCTTAGGTAAAGAATTTGTCACCAACCGCTTAAAAGCAAATGCAACAAAAACAAAAATAGACAAATGAGACTTAATTAAATTTAAAAGCTTCTGCACAGCAAAACAATCAACAAAATGAACAGATAGCTTACAGAATGGGGCAAATACTTGCAAACTATGGGATTCAACAAAGGGCTAATATCCAGAATCTACTAAAGGAGCTCAGATAGCTTAACAAGAAAACGAACAAATAACCCCATTACAAACTGGCAAAGGACGTGAACAGACATTTTTCAAAAGAAGAAATAGAAGCAGCCAACAAACACATGAAAAAAGGCTGAACATCCCTAATCATCAGATAAATGCAAATTAAAACCACACTGAGATACTGTCCTACACCAGCGAGAATGACTATTATTAATAAGTCAAAAAACAACAGATATTGGCAAGGATGCAGAGAAAAGGGAACATTTATATACTGTTGGTGAGAATGCAAATTAATACAATTTGTAAGGAAAACAGTTTGGAGATTTCTCAAAGAACTAATGGTAGAACTATCATTCCATCCAGCAATCACACCGTGGCATATATACTCAAAGGGAAATCAATTATTTTGTCAAAAAGACACCTGCATCCATATGTTTATCACAGTACTATTCACGACAGCAGTCGTGGAATCAAACTAACTGCCCATCAGTGGATGATTGGATTTTTAAAATGTGGTATCTGTATACTATAGAAAGTATTCTATCGATAAGCCATAAAAATAAATGAAATCAGGTCTTTTTCAGCAACATGGATGGAAATGGAAGCCATTATTCTTAGTGAAATGACTCAGAAACAGAAAAAATTTTAAAAACAGCTATTCTCACTTATAAGTGAGAGCTAAACAATGGGTACACAGACATAAATAGTAGAATAATAGATAATTGAGTCTACAAAGGCGGTTGGGTGGAATGGGGGTAATGGCTGAAAAGTTACCTGTTGGCTACAATGTTCACTATTCAAGTGATGGGTACACGAAAAGCCCAGGCTTCTCCATTACACAATATATGCATGTAAGAAACCTACGTTTTTACCCCCAAAATATATAAAAATTTAAAAAATGAAATAATCACAATAAATAAATAAAAATAAGGGAATACATTAATGAATTAGGAAACAGATAAAGCAATCGAGAAAAAAGTATGTCAAAAATTGTTCTTTGGAATTTTAGTAAAGTTTGTAAATATTTAGTAAGACTGATCAGGAATTAAAGAGAGTAATAGAGATAGATATATAATTTCTCAAAAGCTTGAACAAAGAATAGAACATTACAACAAATCCACCCATCACTAAAAGATAAGTAAGGAGCTGCAATGAAGTGTTTTGTTCCAATTAACATGTCACCTTGAATGAAAGACTAATTACGTAAATTACAAAACTGAACAAACTGAAAACAGGAATAAATATAAAATTGGAATATTCTTATATCTGTTAAAGACACTGACCTTTTAATTAAAGCTTTTCCACCAGCAAACTTACAGCCCAGTTGGCTATAAGGCAAACTCTATCAATAGTTAAAGGAAGAAATCATACCAATTTCACACAAACTCTTTCAGAAAACAGAAGAGGCCAGATCCCTTTCCAAGTCATTTTACATGCCTCATTATTCTGATACTAAAGGCTGACAAAAACATTAAAAAATAAGAAAAATTATAGAATCATTATCTTTTTGAACATAGGTACACATATCCTGTACATACTGGCAAATCAAATTCAACATCATTTAAATGCCATATATAAAAACCCTACCTAGAATGCAACGTTGGTTCAGCAGTTGAAAATTAACAGCATAACAGGACAATGTAGAAATATCATATACTCCTTGCAATACACGAAGAATAGGCATTTGAAGATTCTGACACAAATCGTTAAAAAGATCTTAGCAAATAAAGAATAGAAGGACATTTCCTTAATCTCTTATAGGGTATATGTTAAAAACCCACAACTGAAGTACAACATAATGTGAAAACATTGAATGTCTTCCTCTAAGACAGGGAAGAAGGCAACTAAATGCACTTTCACCATTTCTATTCCAGATTGTACTGGAAATTCTAGCCAGGCACAATACAATGAGAAAAAGAAATACAAGACGTAAATTATAAAGTAAAATGAAAAACTCATTATTTGAAAATTGCATAATTATATGAGAGACAATCTTTTAAAATCTATATGAAATATTGTTATCAGTTGAATTATGTCTCCTAAAATTATGTTGAAGACTTATTTCCCAGTACCACGAAATGTGAACTTATTGGAGAATAGACTCATTGCAGATTAATTAGATAAGATGAAGCTGTATTTTGTGGAAGGAAGCTGAGCCCCTAATGCAATATGATTGGTATCCTTATAAAAACAGAAAATTTGGACACAGTGAGAATATCATGTGAAGTTTTAGTTACACAGCCACAACCCAAAAAGCTACCAGATACTAAGAGAAAGGCCTGGAACAGATCCTTCCCTAATGATTTTGGAGGGATCACAGCCCTGCCAACACCTTTTAATATCAGACTTCTTCTACCCCCAAAACTGTGAGACAATAAACTTTTCTTGTTGAAGTCACTCAGTTTGTAGTATGTTGTTATAGCAGCCCTAAAAAACTACACAAATTATAGCTCCTAGAGCCGGTAAGTGACTTTAGGTTATGGGAAACAAAGACAATATAAACAGTTTTCTATATAGTAACAATAAATAATTGCAAAATAAATTTAAAATATTTATAATAGCATCAACAAACATCAATTGCCTATAAATAAATCTTACAAAAGATACAGAACTGTTCACTGAAACCAATGAAACAGGTTGGGATGAATTTTAAAAGACCTGGAGTGGTAAAGACTTACACCACATACAAATTTTTGTAAATACAATGTTGTTAAGATACTGATTTTTCCCTAAATTGATACAAACATTAAGTATCATCACAACGAAAATCTCAGGAGCTTTTTGAATAAATTGTCAAGCTGCTTCTAACATTTTTATGAAAATGCAAAGATATCAAATATCTAAAATAATATCTTATGAGAGCAACAAATGTTTAAGGCTAGCCGTCTTTCATCCTAAAAATTTATGTAATGCTATAGTCCTTGAGACAGTGTGGAATGAATGAAAAGACAGGAAAATATCCAGAATGAAGGATCCCAAAATAGAGTCATTACAATGAAAACAAACAAACAATCAAACAAAAAGCAAACCCACTCAGTTGCTAGTAATCTTGGCTTAAATCAATGTTTCCCCCAAAATGCTCCACAGAACACTACTCCGTGGGATGCTGTTACATTCTAATAGTATTTTTAAATCTGTGAGCAAATGACTTTGGGGAACTGGGATTATAAACAAGCAAAAGCCATAGGTTTTCTTGCTGCAGGGGTTCAGAGGCACTTTAATATGTAAATGAACGATGAAAATTTCTAAAGAATATGCACTTTCCCAAAGTTGTTTGACTTTAAAACTGTTCCTGTCAGCATATCTCACCGAAGACTACTTCAAGGAAAATACTTTGAGAAACAATGAGCTGGAGTTATTAAATATACGTAAACTACTAAAAAATTATAAAACAAGGTATAACATTTAAGATAAAACTTATTAATAAAGATACCATAATCCACTTACAGAAACAGAAATGATTGATACATTTTGAATAACTGAGATTGTACTTAGGAGCCTTTCCAAATATCCAAAAAGAAAAAAAATATGGTATGGGTGAGAATTTCCTATTGTAGACATTGTGCCTAAAACGTGTTATTACTTACCCTTTCTTATTTCTATAGGTTAAATACTAAAATAAAATGGAACTTGTTGATAGTATTGATGTTTGGTGTTGGATGAGGCAAAAAAGTAGCCACTATCTTACACTTGACAATTATATTAGAGATGACTTTTTAATTAACATAGTAATTGTTTGTCTATCTAAATTTTAATATAATTGATTGAAAGATTATTTAAATCATAAACTATTTTTGGATGTGTTAATTTAACAGTATTCACTACCTTATGCTATAAGATATTTGATTAAGAAATATTGTTTAATGTAATGTGAACAAAATGTGCTTGATCAAGTGTGTTTATTTGGTAAATACCAAATCATATTTTTTGTCCAGAAGATGAACCAATTGCATATCATTTTCATTCAGATGGTTGAAAAGAAATATTACTGAAAAGTCATGGTACATTTAATACCTCTTACTTTCAAAATTAGGAATAATAAAATTACTAAAATTATTTAAATATCTATACTAGTAAATATTTTGTAGCCATTATGAATTTCAGAGTTTTACAAATCATCTATTCTCTTTTAGAAGAACTTTTAGACATGTATTGTAAGCATTTCCCATTCATGCCTATTATTAGAAGTTCAAGAATGACAGACTAATAACTAATCAGGCTAATAAGATCATTTTAGTGTGATTAGTGCAATGTTCTAAAATTACATTGTGGTAATTGAGTATGGAATTATAAACAGAAATATACAAAACAAGCTTTAAATTGAATAAATAAAATGGAAGATTTTATGGCATGCGTAGATTGTAGCCTATATAGTTGTTTTTAAAAAGCAAACCAGGCCAGGCATGGCGCCTCATGCCTGTAATCCCAGCACTTTGGGAAACCAAGGTGGGTGGATCACCTGAGGGCAGGAGTTCGAGACCAGCCTGGCCAACATGGTGAAACCCCGTTTCTACTAAAAATACAAAAAATTAGCCAGGTGTGATGGCAGGTGCCTATAATCCCAGCTACTTGGGAGGCTGGGTCAGGAGAATCGCTTGAACCCAGGAGGATGAGGTTCTGTGAATTGAGATCATGCCAGCATACTCCTATCTGGAGGACAAGGGCAAGACTTTGCCTCAAAAACAACAACAAAAAGCAGAAGAAGAAAGAAGACGAAGAAGAAGGAGAAGGAGAAAGAGAAGGAGAAGGAGAAGAGGAAGGAAGGAAGGAAGAAGGAAGAAGGAAGAAGAAACAATAAACCAATCAGGCATCATCTGATTGGAAATAAATCCTAACCCCCAAAGTGATGGTATTAGGACATGGGGACTTTGAGTGGTAATCAAGTCATAAGGGTGAAACCTTCATGGGTAGGTTAGAGCCATTATAAAAAGACACCAGGCAGATTGCTTCTTCCCTGTCTTCTCCCCAACATATGAAGACACAGCAGGAAGACATTTATTTGCAACCAAGGAAGATTACCCTCACTGGACACCAGATCTGGTGGTGCCTTGATCTAACTTGATACTCAAGAACTATGAGAAATAAATGTTTCTATGTTTTCGGACTATAGTATTATTACAGCAGCCAGACCTGATGAAAACAAATATGTTCTTAAGATGCTTTTAAGGAACAAATTTGGCGGTGATGTCAGCAAGATGGCCAACTAGAAGCTCTTAGCACTTTTTCCCCTGGCAAAACAAAATAAAACTACACACACATACACACATAAAATGAATAAACAACTACATTTTTGCCAAAATAACTGGAGGAGAGCTCTGGAGACTAGCAAAGAAGCAACAGAAATTTGTAGAGCACAGAAACCCAGGATGGCTCCATAGGGAGGGGACAGAAACAGGTTGCTTTTGCCACCCTAACCCCCAGTTGGGATCAGCTCAGAATTAGAAGACACTTCTTTCTACAGTGAAAAGGTAAGCAACAGAACACTGGCAGCCCCCATCACTACTGTGGACTGCTACAGTAGTCACCAGTGAAGACTCCCACAGTCCTTGCAGGCTCTGAGCCCAATTGAGGGAGCACCTCAGAGTTCACATGCTGAGCTGTGAAAAAAGAAAAGCCTATGCTGTGCCATGTTGCCATTCCTGGGCACTTGTTGCTGCTGCATCTGGCCTCAGAGCCTTGGCTACTGCCATGTTCCACCATCTCAGGACCCAGAGTCACCATTAAATGGTAACCTCACTTCCCTCCCCCATCCCCCGGAGCCTGAGTGCCACTGTGCTCTGTTGACTCTGAGTCCTGAATTGCAGCTGTGCCCTCTCCTTGAGGCCCAACCCTTTAGAGCACCTGTTCTTTCCCAGAGCTATGCCAGTGCTATTCCATGACCCCCATATAAGAATCACAGCTACATTTCAACCCCCTTGTACTTAAGCTGCTGGGATATGTTCCAGAGCAACACACTCTAGTTTAGGGGAGAAATTGCATCCACTCAGACTTTGAAAAGTGAACTCACCCTCAAATCTCAGACACCACAATAGTTTCAGAAGCCTGGCTCTACAGCTGCTCCAAACACATGTGCCCTGGAATCCAGAGCCGTTGCAGCTGCCTGTGGGCTGTAGACCCGAGGGAGATTCCCTCAGCTGAAGGACATTTCCTATACCAAAATCTGAAGAAGGTTCTTCGAGCAGAATTGAAAAAATGATAATTACTATTGTAAATACATATGAAAGTACAAAACTGATTGGTGCAGGTAAATACGTAGTCAAAACAAGAATACTACAATACTGTAATGGTGGTGTATAAATCTCACACATTTCTATTATGAAAGATAAAATTCAAAATGGTCAAAAATTACTAAAACTAAAATAAGCTGTTAAGGAACACACAATATAAAATACGTAAATTATGACATCAAAAGCATAAATTGTGAGGGGAGGGTGAAAATCTAAAAATTTTGTGTTCAGCAGAAGTTATTATCAGTTTAAAATAGTTGACTGTAACTATAAGATATTTAATGTAGGTCTCATGGTAACTACAAAACAAAAAACTACAGCAGATATACAAATGAAAAAGAAGAAGGAATCAAAGCTTAGCACTACAAAAAAAAAAAAAAAAAAAAAAAAAAAAAAGCCCAATAACAAAGGTAGGCAAGAGAGGACAAAAGAAACAAAGGACCTACAAAATTCTCATAAAACAAATAACAAAATGGTAGCAGTAAGTCCTATTCATCAACAATAACCGTAGATAGATTAAAAAACTAAATGGATAAAACCTAATGAGTTAAACCTATTTAACCTAAATAGATTAAATTCACCAATCAGAAGACGTAGAATGGCTAAATGGATTACAAAACAAGAGTCACCTAAATGCTGCTTACAAGAGGTCTACTTAAGCTTTAAGGGCATACATAGGTTGAAAGTAAAGGCATGGTAGAAGATATTCTATGCAAACAGTAATCAAAAGAGACCAAGGGTCGCTATGCTTATATGTGCTAAAACAGATCTCAAGACAAAAAACTGTCACGGGAGACAAATAAGGTTAATATTTAATAATGAAGGAGTCAATTAATCAAGAAGAAATAACTATTATAAACATATCTGCACCTGACATAGCAGCACCTAAATATGTAAAGCAAATATTAATGAACATGAAGAGAGAAGTGAATGGCAATACAATAACAGTAGAGGACTTCAATATCCCACTTTCAGCAAGAAATAGATCGACTATGCAAAATAATTAATGAGGAAAATTTGGACTTGAGTTACACTTTTGACTAAAGGGACCAAAAGGCATATGCAGAACTTACCATCCAATAGAAGCAGAATACACATTTTTCTCTAATGCACATGAAACATTCTCCAAGATAGACCTTATATTAGGTTACAAAACAAGTCAAAACTTTAAAGAAGGTTGAAATCATATCTAGTATTATTTTAAACCACAATGGTGTGAAACTAGAAATCAATAATAGGAGAAATTTTGAAGAATGTAGAAATATGTGAAATTTAAAGAACATGCTCCTAAATAACCAATGAGTAAAAAAAATCAAAAGGGATATTAAAACAATATTTTGCGGCAAAATGGCAATGGAAACACAACACATCAAAACCAATTCAACACAGCAAAATCAGTTCTAAAATGAAAGTTTAGAGTGACAAATTTGTACTTGAAAAGTGAAACAGACCTCAAATAAACACTCTAACTTACAACAAAAAAAAAGAAGAAAAAGAACAGCAAACAGAACCTAAAATTAGCAGAAGGAAGAAAATAATACAAATCATAATGGAAATAAATTGTATAGAAAACAGAAAAATCCAAAGGAAGCAATAAAACTGTTCTTTGAAAAAAAAATTAAAATGACAAACCCTTAGCTAGTCTGAGAAAAAAAGAAAGAGTCCAATAAATAAAATAAAGAATGAAAGTCAGAAAATTATTTATTGATTCATTGCACTGGGAAGAAGTAGGCTGAAGAGACCAATAAATACAGAGATTGAAAAGAACAACCAAAAACCTCCCAACAAGAAAAGCTCAGAAACAGATGGCTTTACAGCTGAATTCTACCAAACATTTAAGGACAATTGATGCCAATACTTCTCAAACTCTTCCGAAAAATAGAGATAGAGGGAACACTTCCAAACATTTTATGAGGCCAGCATCACCTTGATACCTAAGTCAGACATATATCACAGGAAAAGATATGTGTCATATAGGCCAATCTCTTCAATGGACATGGATGCAAAAATTCTCAAAAAAGTATTAGCAAATCGAATCGAAGAACATATCAAAAAGATTATACATCATGATGAAGTGGGATTTATTTTGGCATGCAAGGCTGGTTTAACATATGCAAATCAATTAATGTTACGCATCACATTAGCAGAATGAAAAGATAAAAACCACATTATTATCTCAATTGACATGGAAAAAGCGTTTGAAAAAGTCCAACATTCTTTCTTGATAAAATCTCTAAACAGTTTTGGAATAGAAAGAAAGCTTCTTTACAAAACAAGGGTCACTTAGGAGAAACTCACAGCTAATTTTATAATCAAAAGGGAAAAGCTGACAGCTTTTTCACTAAGATCTGGTACAAGGCAAGGATGTTCATTTTTGCCACTTCTGTTCAGCATAGTACCAGAAATTATAGCAAGAGCAGTCAGAAAAGAAAAAAAAAAAGAAAATAAATAACAGGTATACGGAACAGAAAAGAAGCAGTAAAATTATCTCTATTTTCAGATGACAATTTCCTATATGTAAACAAACCCAAAGCATACACACACACACACACACACACACACACACACAGAGTTAGAACTAATAAATAAATTTAGTGACGTTGCAGTGTGCAAAATCAAAATTAAACAATCCGTATCATTATTATACATTAATAACAAGCTTACTAACAAAGAAATCAGGCCAAAAAATACTCTTTGTTGTAGCATAAAAAATACAATTATTAGTGGCAGAGGCATTTGAACCAAAGCATCTCTATCTTGAATAAAAGCTGGGTAAAATAAGACCTCCTGGGCTGCATTCCCAGACAGTTAAGACATTCTAAGTCACAAGATGATATAGGAGGTTAGCACAGGATACATGTCATAAAGATATTACTGATAAAACAGGTTAAATACAGAAGCTGACTAAAATTCACCAAAACCAAGATAGCAATAAGAATGACTGCTGGTTGTCCTCACTGCTGCACTCCCACCAGTGCCATGACAGTTTACAAATGCCATGACAATGTCAAGAAATTATCCCATATGGTCTAAAAAGCAGAGGCATAAATAATACACCCCTTGTTTAACATGTAATTAAAGGATAACCATATAAATGGGAAAACAGCAGCCCTTTGGGGCTGCTCTGTCTATGGAGTAGCCATTCTTTATTTCTTTACTTTCTTAATAAACTTGCTTTCACTTTACTCTATGGACTCACCCTGAATTCTTTCTTATACGAGATCCAAGAACCCTCTCTTGGGTTCTGGATTGGGACCGCTTCCTGGTAACATCTTTCTGGCAACCACAAAGCGATGACAGTGAGAAAACCCCCAACCCAAAGGCTAACTTTGGGTAAGTGGTGGCGTCTGGTAACATCTTTCTGGCCAACCCCAAAGTGACAACACTGAAGAAACACCCTGATTCAAAGGAAATAGACTGCAGGGGCAATTGGCTGACTTTGGGTAAGTGGTTGTGTACCTGGGTAAAGAATGGGATTGAGTTAGAGGCCCAACTTAGGAGAATTAAGAGTCTCTCTGAAGGCAGAGAGGGTTAAAGGCCCCCTCTTAATGAAAGGCAAGGACACTTGAATGGCCTTGGGTTCGAGACCCAACTTAGAAGGGTTAGAGTCCCTTCTAATATTTAGGGGCATAGAGGGTTCTCTCAGCAAAATTCCTCTTGGTAAAGTCCCTTTCAGCTAAGAAGAGGTTTGGTACTATGGGATTGTAACTGCTATTTTTTTAAATCTACCTTGCACTCTTTACTGGCAGCTGTGAGTGACAAGAGTAGGCATGTATAGGACCGTGGGACATGGGGAGCTTTTTCCTTCCTGAAAAATTAATCTTGAGAACCAATGGGATGGATGGAAAAGATCCCTTATCAACTGCAAAGCAGCTGTCTGAACTTTTGATTGCTGGCTACAACAGGTGGGTCTTTCTCTGGCCCATGTAAGTGCCTTGCTTCCCCCACCTTGCCACATGCAATGCTTTCTTCCCTTCCCTTTCCTTTCTCTCTCTATGCAAACTGGTTGAATAAATGGTAAAAATCACTATTTATCTCCTCTTTTAAATTTTGATTAATAGGAGAGAGTGTTTGTGAGACTAGTCTTAAACTGTAGCGAATCTGGTGTGCTTTGTGTGTATTTGTATATTGTTCTGTCATAAAGAGAGGTACCTTAGGATAGAACATGGGCTTGGGACACCTGTAAGCCCACTGTTCAAGATGGCCCAGCAAACTGGTCAGTTACAAACTTTGCTGCAGGTCCCTAAGAAAACCTGGATGAGGTTTCCTTCTTGTCTTGTACGTCCTTGGGATTTTGACTTTGTACCCATGTGGCTGTGCTTTCTCTTTTCACAATGATGACCCAGGTTCAGGGTTCAATTTCTGGCTTAGGAAATGAGTTCTTTGTCTTTTCTCTGTCTGTATATGTGTTGTGTGTGTGATGTTTATATATATGAAAGAGTTTTGATTAATTGGTTTAATAATAAGAAAAATGTAAATCAAATATTTTGTCAGAAATGTAATGGCTTTTAGTTCAGGTGATTTAGGTAATATTTGGGAAATAAAGAGAGTTTTAAAAATTATTGGTGAAATAAAAATATTTTCAAAAATGTAAATATTTGGTCCAAAGTATACGGATTTGGATACATATACATATTAGGTTTGCTAAATGCTTTAAGGTCATAAACTTCTTTCACTTTTAAAAATTGTTCAATTTGTTTTTGGAGCATTAGATTCTAGGTAAGGCGTGGGGACATGTGTAATTAGCCATGCCCCCTAACTATGCAAATAAGATTACAAATAAAAATAATGTTTTGTAAGAAAAGATCTCGTATGGTAAATTACTGTCCTAAAATAAAATAACTGTTTGTTTGTTTGTTTGTTTGTTTTTAAAAAGGTGTTTAGGACAAGTCAGAAACTCCAAACATGTCATAGATGATCTGTGTAAGTCATGAAATAATTTATAAAAGAGAATTCGTGCAAGAAATGTTATACAATTTAAAAGTGATTAGGCCTCATAAAAGCTTTATAAAATGCCACTATGACTCTTAACTGTATAACGTACTTGCTTTACTGCTAGGTAAGGCCTGGGACATATGAAATTAAACACTGGAAAGAGTCACACCCTATGTACCTGGGTCCTAGCCTCCACGTTAGTACATAATTAAAATACTAAATTTACCAAAGTTTTCACCAAAGATAAAGTCACGAAGAATTAACATTGTAAAATATAATTAAGACTAATAAAGAAACAGTTTTATGGATAAGGTGTGTGAGAAAAGCAAAATGTGTTTTTGGTAAAAGATTATAAAAAGACATGGGAATGTGTAATTTTTTGGTTTAAAATGTTAGAATAAAGCTGAATGTTTAAACAAATTATGGAAGATTTATGAAAAGTTAATTGTAAAAGAGATTTTGTGTATGAACATATTAACTAAAATTAAAGGGGTATTATTCAGTTTTTCTATAAAACAAACATTGAGATAAAACCACAACAGGTTTTCCTTAGAACGGTGATCTGCTTGTTAACAAAAACTGTAAAGGGTTATAAAAGGTTTATGAGAATTCTACCTTTTAGTCAAACTGATTAAGATTGGATAATTTTATCTATAAGGTTTTATTAAAAATTGAGTTTGACACCAATAATTAATACAACAGTGACATTTGGCTTATTTGTTATAAAAATCATGCAGGAAATATTGTCAAATATAACATGGTGTTTGGTTTTTTTGGGACCGTATTTGTCCATAGAAGTAACCAAAATTCCTAATCAATTGTGGCTTTAATAGAGGTTGCCCTAAGACATTTTTTCATTCATGGACAATTATTGTCTTATACCAGTCCTCTTTAGAAGACAGTTTTGTAATCAATTGTAGGACTTTGACAGGAGCAGATTTCTGATAACTTTGGAAATTGTGACATTAAATTAGAGGAAATAACTTTCAGAACTCTCATGGAGAACTGGTATGTTCATGAATATCAAAATAGAACAGGAATTAACTACATGGACTGAACTAGTAGAACACTAAAGTAATCTTTCTAACTTTGTTTAAAATGCTGCTGATCCTTTGTTTTGTTTTTCAGAGGCAAAAAACTTTTCTTTTAAACTATTTACAACTTTTAACAATTAGGTAAAGTATAATCGTATGAACAAAATTTGGAGCATATTTCTTTCTCTCTTTTTGATTCCTCCAGAATTTGGAAATCATTTCTGAGTATTCTCAATTTATAACAATGTACTTATTTGAATAAGTACAATGAGAATATGTTTTCTTTTTAACAGGACACAATTAGAAAACCTGGTTATTTTACCGAGACTTTGCCTGGAATGACATGCTTTCCTTTAAGGAATCAAACTTGACTTGCAAAGCCAATAAAAGCCCTTTGAGAAAACTAGCCTCCTACCTTGTTTATACAGTCCCTGTACAAGGTTTCTGATCTGTGGTAAGCAAAAAATGTCACTTCCTAACAGGTCCGGGAATCCTAATTTATCTTGGAGCCTCAAGAGGAGAGGAATTTACTGACCTCATAGATATTTGAGGGTACAAATCCATGACACGACTTGACTTTAAAAAAGTCTTATCTAAGATTCCTTCTATGGAACAGAATTCCACCAAAGTCAATTTTTAAAAAGTTTATGTGAAAAATAATTATTGTTACTGCACTTTTTACAAGTAATCAGGCCAAGTATAATAAAAAAAATTAGTCTTACCGTGATTTGTCTTTAGTAAAAATGGGAAATTAGAGAGAGAAAAAAAGGAAAAATTATGTTTCAATGACTATAATACACCTGTTACTAGATTCTAGTCTTAGCTGTTTTTGTTTTCTTTTCTACAATTTAGGCTAACCCTGCTTATTCCTGTGAGCCAATCGGTAATCTCTTACTGCAACTCAGAAGAAATAAGAGGGATAGGTAATATAAAAATCTGGACCAGTATTCTAATTCTAGGCACATTGGAATCAGCTAATCACATATCAGCTTGAATCCAGCAGCTACGCAGTTCATGGACAGCCTTCTAATTTAATTTACTTGGGATAATTTTGCTTATTTTGTTATATTACTATTGTACTCTTTATGTAGGAATGCAGAGTAAACTTATTCAACGTTTTCTTAAACTGAATACTTATAAATCTTCCAGATGTCACCTTTTGTCAGAACTCAAGAGTTATTAATGGTGCTTGCCATACCAACGCTTTGTGACTGAACACTTCTCTACCCTGAATAAAAGAAATGCTCATTGTTAAACAGGAATGTCATCATCCCTATTCCACCTGAAAAAGTTACAGAAAATGGATCATTGTCTCTCTACAAACCTTAGGATTAAACGTTCTCTTATAAAAGAAAGGAGGAAAATGTCAGAGACATTTGAACTCGAGAAACTCTATCTTCAATAGGTGCTGGGTAAACTAAGACCTACTGACCTACTAGGCTATGTTCCCAGAGAGTTAAGACATTCTAAGTCACAGGATGACAAAGGAGGTCAGCCTAATATACATGTCATAAAGACATTACTGATAAAACAGGTTACAATAAAGAAGCAAACTAGAGCCCACCAAAACCAAGGTAACCACAAGAGTGACCTCTGGTTGTCCTCACTGCTATATTCCCGTCAGTGCCATGACAATTTACAGATGCCATGACAGTATGAAGCAATTACCCTTTGTGGCCTAAAAAGGGAGGTATGAAAAATCCACCCCTTGTTTAACATATAATCAAAAAATAACCATAAAAATGGGCAACCAGCAGCTCCTGGGTCTGCTCCATTTATGGAGTAGCCATTCTTTATTACTTTACTTTCTTAATAAAATTGCTTTCACTTTTTTCTATGGACTCACCCTGAATTCTCTCTTACATGAGATCCAAGAACCCTCTCTTGGGGTCTGGATCGGGATCCCTTTCTTGTAACACTAAGGAATACATTTAACCAAGGAGTCAGAAGGTCTGTACACTAAAAACTACAAAACACTGATGAAAAAAATTGAATAAGACACATACAAATGGAAAAATTTCCCATGTTAACAGATCATAAAAGTTAATATTGCTAAAATACATATTACCCCAAACAACAGATTTAACACAATCCCAATCAAAATCCCAATTTACATTCTTCCAGAGATGGTAAAATCATACTAAAATTTGTATGAAAACATAAAAAATAGGCAAAACAATTCTGAGAAAAAAAAAACACAGTCAAAGACATCACATTTCCTGATTTCTAATTTACAAAGCTGTAGTAATCAAAACGGGATGGTACTGACATAAATGCAGACACATAGACTAGTGGAATAGAATAGAAAACCCAGAAATAAATCCAAACATAAAATCAGTTTATTTCTGACAAGGGTGCAAAGAAGACACAATGAGGATAGAATAATCTAAATAAATGGTGCTGGGAAAGCTGAATTTCAACATACAAAAGAACAAAATCTGAACTTACAGCATACACAAAAATCTATTCTAAATGGATTAAAAGCCTAAATGTGTGACCAGAAACTGCAATATTCTCCGAAGACAGCATAGGGAAAAAGCTCCTGGATGCTGGCCGTGGCATTGATTTTTGGGTATCACACCAAAAGTTCATGCCACAAAAGTAAAAATAAATAATTGGCACTAGATCAAACTTAAAAAGCCCTTGCACAGCAAAGGAAACAACAAAATGAAATGGCAGCCTATGCATTAGAAAAAAGTATTTGCAAACCATGTATCTGATAAGCAGTTAATATCCAAAATTTATGAAGAACTCATGTAACTCAATAGTAGAAAAAAAAATAACTGGATTAAAAAATGGCTAAAATACATAAATAGACATTTCTCCAAAAAAGACGTAAAAATGTCCAGCATGCATATGAAAAGGTGCTCAACATCACTAATCATCAGAGAAATGCCAATGAAAACCACTATGAAAAAAAAAAAAAAAAAAAGAAAACCACTATGAAATACAACCTCACACCCATTAGGATACCTATTACCAAAAAGTTAAAAGGTAACAGTGTAGGTAAGAGTATGTAGAAAAAACACTTTTTTACATGTTTATAGGATGTAGATTGGTGTCTCTATTAAGGAAAAGAATATGGATATTTCTAAAGAACTTAAAAATGGCACTACCGTATGACCTAGCAGTCCTGTATCTGGGCATATACCAAAAGGAAATGAAGTCATCACTTTGTCAAGATACCTGAACTCCTATGTTTACTGCAGTACTATTGACAATAGCCAAGAAATGAAACACTAAATTATCCATCAACAGACAAATGGATACTGAAACTGTGAGATTATATATATAATATATATGTGTGTGTGTATATCTATCTATCTATCTATCTATCTATCTATCTATCTATCTATCTATCTATCTATCTATCTATCTATCTATCTATCTATCTTTCTAAGAATATTATTCAGCCATGAGAAAGAACAAGATCTTAACCATTTGCAGCAAGGTGAATGAGTCTGGTGGAAATAAATTATAATAAGTGAAATAAGCCAGACAGAAAGAAAACTATTTCATGATCTCCTTTATATGTGGAATTCGAAAGAAAATTCAGATATACAGAGGTAGAGAATAAAACAACAGCTACCGGGGTGGTGGTGTGGATGGGGAGGAAATTGGGAGATACAGGTCAGAGAATACAAAGTAGCAGATATGTACCATGAACAAGTCAAAGATCTAATGTACAATATTAAGACTACATATAATAAAATTGTACTGTTTTGAAGTTAATGTTAAATGAGTAATTCTTAGCTGCTTTTGCTACGTGAAGGGTGAAATAATGAATTATGTCAATTTACTTCACTATAGTAACCTTTTTACTATTTGTATGTTTCCCATACTTTCATACTGTATGCTTTCAATATATACAATAAAATAATTTTATAATAAAAATAAATTAATAAACCCAAATATGAAATCAAAAAATAAAGAAAATCTGTATGAGTATTTACACTATTATTGCTTGCATTGGGATTCACAATTTTTCCCTTGTCAATTTTCCCATTATTTTGGATGTTCTTGCTGTTGTTACTCCGATTGTTTCTGTTGGTATTAGTGTGGATGCTCTGCTGACAGAGAGGGGCTGAGAAACAAGCAGTCTGTCCCCTGCTATATCTTGGTGAATAGAACAAAATCAGTATTAAGTACTGAAAATTATTGCATAAGCATTCATGTAGATACATGGACATATAGGAATTTTTTCTTCCTTTTTCATTACAATTTTACTTGAATTTTCCGTGTTTCTATTTAGATAACGGATAACATAGTAGTAAAAATGTCAGTGTAAAATTACCCCTCTCATATGTGGATATCACATTATTCATCTATAATTATTTTTAACCTTAGGGTACCTCTAATTTCTATTATATTATCTTACATATTCAGCTTACTTCCACCATGATATGTGAGTTTGCAGGGGCAAATAAATACACTGTGTTTACCTTCTATAGTTTTGAAGAGCCTGGAACATTTAGCAAATGAAATAACGAGTAAACATACACTGAATTAATTTCAACGGTGCTGTAAAAAAAGTGTATGGACCAAAACCCCTAAAATATGCTCAGACCTTTAAAACAGTAAAAACAATTAAGAAAAATTCCAAGTAAATTAACAATGCTTAGCATGTTTACTATTAAATTATATTTTTGAGACATCTATAAATGATGAAGTGATTAGCATTTATTATGGTTAGGCTTTGAACTTCAGAATACTAAATATTTACATGGTCAATTTCATGATTTTCCTTAATTATTCAAAAAATGTTATTTGTTATTAGGACAGCGTATAGGCTTTGTTCTTTAGAAAGGACTTAATAACACAAAAAAATAGTATTAGAAATTACATTTAGGCTAAGTTAATTGTCTTACAGATTTAAATGATGAGGCACACTGTCTCTCTACTCCAATTCTGGCATTACGTTATATACTGTGTAAGAGCTAACATTTTATGTTAATTCAATAATTTTGATTTGCACATATCAAATTGATTAATGAAGTGCTTCATGTCAGAAAAGTCATGTCAGCAAATAGCAAACAACCTTTCTAATTAACAAATCTTATAAATTATATTTTGAACATAGATTTCTATATATTTTAGATATGTCAAGGAAGATATTTCACTGCTGACATATTTGATTTTGTAAAGTACGTTTTTTTAAAAAATTGTAAATATTTGGTGAAAATTAGATTTAATTATATCAGAACACTGCAGACGTGAAAAGTAATAAACTATAGACACCCAAATACCTAGTCTTTTTGAGTTAACATTCTACTGATTTTAAGAGCAATAAAGCTTATATGGTGTTCTGCACGAAAGACAATATCCTGGAGGTATATTTTTAAAGTCTGTGAAAACATTTTGTATACAATCTCTATATGAATTAGTGTAATTGGATATTTTGCTGTATATTTGTATGGAGAGAGAGATCAGTAATTAACCTTGTGTCACATAATACATTTTACTTTCTTTACCTCAAAATAGAAAACAATTTAAATTATGGCACATATTAATGTATTCACAACCAAATAAAATTTTAAATTCTGACTCTAAAGCACATTATAAATGTATAATAATAGGACCTCTAGCTTTAATAAAATGGTATTAGGTTTCTCATCCATAGCTATGAAAATGATTTTAAAAATCAGTTTTCAATTGTGGTTTTAAAACAAAACATTGGTGGTTATTATTTTTTAATTGTAATGACTCATTGTAATGAAAGCAAATCATATTGACCTAAATTTTTACAATTTCATCTTGTTAATTTAATGGAGTTGCCATAGAGTTATATTCCACTGAACTTTTGACCTTTGCTCTGCTTGAATATCCCATTATGCAATTATTTATTTGCTCCTGATATTTATAGATTAATTCTGTTATATGGTATTGTGTCACAAATTTCAAGTTTGATTTTTACATATGCATTTGATAAAAATTACTTAAATATACTATTAAAAGTCTTCGCATATATTTCACTTAGAAGTTTAAATGATTTGTTTAAACAAAATAATATGCTGAAATATTATTAAAACAAAATTATTAAGCAGTTGTTCTGTTTCCAAAAACTCAGTAAATCATGAATAAACCCTTTATTAAAGGTTAAATTAATAAAACATTCAATATTTTCTTGGCAGTTAGTAATATTAACAATAAAATTAGTCTCTGATTCAGAATCAGAACTTTTTAAATGTCATATATGATATAAAAATAGATGAATTTATATATAATCTCTCTCTCTTCTTATATCTATAGATATGTAGATATCTCTCTGTATACAATTTTATAATAAAAATATATATAGAGACAGATTTACCTAGAATACAGGACAGTTAAAAAAGACAGGAAGAGACATAGTTCTTGTTTATCTGTGACCACGGTGATATGCTCAATTTTCTGAGAAAGAGAGCAAGGTTGACTTCACTGGCAAGTATACACATTTTATTCATGGAACACATTTATGTCTCCTTTCATATGATCGTAAGTTAGGTCTGAAAACCCAAGTAGGAAACTTGACCCTCTTTACCTTTCCATTAAGTATACAGTAAAATGGGGGAAAGAAAGGGGAAACTGTCTTAAGTCCTTCTTTCTGGATCTCATCTTAGTACTTCTTGTCTTTTCAGTAACAAAAGCCGACCCCAAAGAAGATGACCCCTCTATCTTCAAATGAATCCCCCTGGAAAAATGGCTCTCTAATGCATAGTTCTATTCATCTTTCCTAGGTTAAAAATCATTTTATATCTGAAGTCAAAAAGTCTTACCTAATGATTGTGATACTTTCATCTGCACAGAGTAGAAAGGGTATGCAACAGAAAGGAAAGGATGTGTAGCATCAGCTCATTGCTAGGTTGGTTTATTATTATATTTCTTTCCAAGCTTTCACTTTTAGAGGGCCTCTTAATTATTGTTACTTTGTCATATGACCTTGGTAACTTTCTGGATCCAACCTTGGCAAGGATTTTTTAAAGCAACATTTTAGCTATAATTATTTATTTCATATTTACATATTTTATATGAAAGGTTGTATCTTCACATATTACCAAACTACCTGGAAAATAGAAGAGACAAATACTAGCTTTCTCATTCCTATCACCCAGAAGCAGCAGTTGCTTTAGTATATTTTTTACTGCAGTGTATTGTTCACATGCATCATGTGTTTCATATTTGTGTTGTAATAAGTATATATGGAGTTATGCTTTTATTTCATATTCTAATACTTAAAACATCTTTTAGTATCATCACTTCATATACTTCATTTTTATTTATATATAACATTTCATCATGGAAGCATATAAACTCATCCCTATTATTGGATATTTACATTCTTCCTGTTGAATTGCTATCATAAATAATGCTGCTGAGAATGCCTTTTATGACTATATCTAAATGCTTCTGTTTGGCTTTTAAGGGGTTGTAATCTGATATTGTTACTGATTTGCAAAACCTACCTGTTGCTCTGGATTATATAAATGGACTCAAATGTTCTCTTGTCTTAACTCCCTTTCTCTGGCTACAGCAAGGCACACACTGACCATTGTCTCATTAGTATCATTCCAATGTGTCACTTTTCATGTCATTGATTATCAAGACAAAGATGTTTTCTTTGATTATTTCATTCTTGATGATTTCATTTCCTTCAGTGTTAGTCCTCCATCTTTATTCTTTTACAAAATCATTTGGCTATTGTAGGGTCTTTTCATGTTTCTGTAAAATTTAGAATCTGTTTGTCAGTTTTGCTCAAAATAGTTCTGTTGGAATTATTATATGAATTACATTAAATTTATAAGTCCATTTGAAGAGGATTAACATTTTACAATGTTGAATCTTCTGATACATGAACTCTCTATTCATTGTATTTGTATATATATGCATGTGTGTATATATATGCATGTGTGTATATATATGTGTGTGTATACATATGTATATACACATATTTTCTTAACTCTTTTTTATTGTTTTAGGTGTGTAGATCTTAAAGTCCTTTTATAAAATGTATTCCTAACAATACTATACTTTTGATGCTAGTCATTGGCATAAGTCTTTTGATTTCGGTTTCTGTTTACTTGTTATCAAGATGAAGAAATAGCATTGATATTTGTATTTTGATTTTGTGACCTGAAACCTTGCTATTCTCACTTACTAGATTTTTTTCCTGTATTCAATTGTATCTTCTTGTATAATGTTGCTGCAAATGAAGATACCTTTTTTTTTTTCTATTCTGAATGACTTTTATTAGTATTTCTTACCTTACTGTACTCTTTAGAACTTTGAATATAATGTTGAATGGAAGTGGTGAGAGCAGACATTTTAGCTATCCTCTCGATCTTTGGGGGAAGGCATTCAGCCTTTCCTTTTTAATTGTAAGGGGTATTTATCATACATGTCCTGAATCAGGATGAGCAAGCTCACACATATTCTTTAAGAGTTTTTGTGAAGAATGGATATTGGATTTTGTTAAATATTTTCTGTGCATCTACTCAAATAATCATATATATTTTTCTTGTTTACTTTGTTAATATGGTGAGTACATTCACTGACTTTTGAATGTTAAGTAAGCCTTGCGTATCTGAAATAATGGCTGGTTATGAAGTGTTATCCTTTTGATATATTTTTAGATCCCATTTGGTAAAATTTTGCTAAAACTTTGCTAAAATAGAAGAGTCATTTATTCTCTGTGCATGGAGGATACTGGTCTGTAGCATTGTGCTTTTTTGTAGTTTTCTTTGCTTAGTTTTGCTTTGGTATCAGAGTAATGCTGGATGTATAGAGTGAATTCGCAACTATGTTCCCGTTTATTTTCTGGAAGATGTTTTGTAGAATTTGTATTATTTCTTCCTTAAATATTTGGTAAAATTTACTAGAGATTCCATAGGTGTCTGGAGTTTCTTTGTGGGAAGTTTTTAATGTGATATTCCATTTTATTAATATATAGAGTTAGTCAGTGCATCTCTTTGTTCTTGAGAGAGCATTGAGAGTTTGTGCCTTTAATGGATTTTTTGGGCTGCCATAACAAAGTACCACAACCTGGGTAACCTAAACAAGACGAATGTATCGTCTCGTAGTTCTGGAGGCTAGAAGTCTAAAATCAAGGTTTTGCAAGGCCATGCTCTCTCTGACTATCATAGAGGAATCCTTTCTTGCTTCTTCCTAGCTCTGCTGGTTTGCTGACAATCCTTGACATTCCAGTCCCTGGTTTGTAGATGTGTCGTTCTGACCCTCCGTAGTTATTTATGTGGTATCTCTGCATGCCTTCGTAGAATTTTCTCTATGAGTATATCTGTGTCCAAATTTCCCTTCTATAAGGATACCAGCTATACTGAATTAGGGCCCATCCTAATGGCCTAATTTTAACTTGATTTACTCTGTAATAACTCTATTTCCAAAGAAGGTCATATTCTGAGGTACTGGGGATTAGAACTTCAATGTATTTTCTTCTGGAAGGTGCAAACAAACTCAACTCAAAATAGTGTCTTTCAAGAAATATCTTCATTTTATCTAAGTTGTTCATTTATTGACCTACACTTATTTAAAAGATTCTCTTATTTTACTGTTAATATCTACTATTTCTGGTAATGTTAAGTCTTATTCCTGATATTAATCATTTGTGTTCTCTATCTTTTTCTTTTTTTTTTGAAACGGATCATTTAGAATTTACTCCTTAACAATTTTAAGATTTATAGAATAATTTCTGTAAGATTATCAGACCATAGGATGTATGCAAGACCTTCAATATCAAAGAGTCCATTCTGCACACTGAAATTTTTTCTACCACATTCCCAAGCTGTCATCCAGTCTGTGACTGAAAATCAAGAGTAAGAAATGATGAAAGTAGCTTGTTCCATATATGTAACACACACAAGATATCTCCAACTGCCTGGAAGTTCATTCTTTTCTTTTTCATCATAGAATTTTCTCAAATTATAGATTAACATTTTTGAGGTGAAATTATCTTATTAAAATATTTACCCTTTACACAGAAAATTGCATAAAGGTGGGGGCACTTTTGGTTTAGCTCACACTGTATTTGCGGTGCCTAGTACAGTGTCTGATACATAGTAGACATGCAATAAACAGTCTATGAAATGATACCTGTTTACCTGTAAATTCCCCAGTTAATTTTATCCTTGAAAACTTTCAGAACAATTTTATCTTATTGTGGTAGCAATTTAAATGGAGTTGTTGGTAGAGAGACAACTGATTTTCTTCTGTGTTATTTAGGATCAGGTTTGCCTTTGACAGAAAACATAAAGTAATAGCAGCATTAGAAAAGACAGCAGTTAATTTCTCTCTCATGAGAAAGCCTGAAGGTAAAAATAATAGCCTGACTCTTTGTGACTCATGATGCTATCCTGTATCTCTTAGAAGTTATCACAATAGCTTCTCCTCCTAAATTCCACTTATAGACAAATTTATTTTCACCAGCTTCAGTCATTCTGTTTATATTCTGGCCACCAGTAAAAATAAATAAATAAATAACGTTTTCCCAGGAGTTTTATACACTATTTCTTTACACATTTCACTGGTCATATGCACAAAACTAGATCAGAAATATTCCATAGCAGCCATTGTTTCCTCCTTCGGTAGTATTATATTCCTCAAATTTTAGTCAGGAACATGGATAACAAAGATAAAGATTACATTTTAAATATAATTGACTATTTTCAATTATATATTGAATACATAATTCAACATATATTGATTATATTCAATAATATATTGAAATTATTCAATAATATATTGAAATATCTTATCTATATTGAACAATTTCAATATATTTCTTTATTCTATTTTGAATAAAGAAATGTTTCAATATTCTTTTTTTTCTTTTTTTTTCTTTTTTTAAATTTATTTATTATTATTATACTTTAAGTTGTAGGGTACATGTGCATAACGTGCAGGTTTGTTACATATGTATACTTGTGCCATGTTGGTGTGCTGCACCCATCAACTTGTCATTTACATCAGGTATAACTCCCAATGCAATCCCTCCCCCCTCCCCCCTCCCCATGATAGGCCCTGGTGTGTGATGTTCCCCTTCCTGAATCCAAGTGATCTCATTGTTCAGTTCCCACCTATGAGTGAGAACATGCGGTGTTTGGTTTTCTGTTCTTGTGATAGTTTGCTAAGAATGATGGTTTCCAGCTGCATCCATGTCCCTACAAAGGACACAAACTCATCCTTTTTTATGACTGCATAGTATTCCATGGTGTATATGTGCCACATTTTCTTAATCCAGTCTGTCACTGATGGACATTTGGGTTGATTCCAAGTCTTTGCTATTGTGAATAGTGCTGCAATAAACATACGTGTGCATGTGTCTTTATAGCAGCATAATTTATAATCCTTTGGGTATATCCCCAGTAATGGGATGGCTGGGTCATATGGTACATCTAGTTCTAGATCCTTGAGGAATCGCCATACTGTTTTCCATAATGGTTGAACTAGTTTACAATCCCACCAACAGTGTAAAAGCGTTCCTATTTCTCCACATCCTCTCCAGCACCTGTTGTTTCCTGACTTTTGAATGATCGCCATTCTAACTGGTGTGAGATGGTATCTCATTGTGGTTTTGATTTGCATTTCTCTGATGGCCAGTGATGATGAGCATTTTCTCATGTGTCTGTTGGCTGTATGAATGTCTTCTTTTGAGAAATGTCTGTTCATATCCTTTGCCCACTTTTTGATGGGGTTGTTTGCTTTTTTCTTGTAAATTTGTTTGAGTTCTTTGTAGGTTCTGGATATTAGCCCTTTGTCAGATGAGTAGATTGCAAAAATTTTCTCCCATTCTGTAGGCTGCCTGTTCACTCTGATGGTAGTTTCTTTTGCTGTGCAGAAGCTCTTTAGTTTAATTAGATCCCATTTGTCAATTTTGGCTTTTGCTGCTGTTGCTTTTGGTGTTTTAGACATGAAGTCTTTGCCCATGCCTATGTCCTGAATGGTACTACCTAGGTTTTCCTCTAGGATTTTTATGGTATTAGGTCTAACATTTAAGTCGCTAATCCATCTTGAATTAATTTTCGTATAAGGAGTGAGGAAAGGATCCAGTTTCAGCTTTCTACTTATGGCTAGCCAATTTTCCCAGCACCATTTATTAAATAGGGAATCCTTTCCCCATTTCTTGTTTCTCTCAGGTTTGTCAAAGATCAGATGGCTGTAGATGTGTGGTATTATTTCTGAGGACTCTGTTCTGTTCCATTGGTCTATATCTCTGTTTTGGTACCAGTACCATGCTGTTTTGGTTACTGTAGCCTTGTAGTATAGTTTGAAATCAGGTAGCGTGATGCCTCCAGCTTTGTTCTTTTGACTTAGGATTGTCTTGGAGATGTGGGCTCTTTTTTCGTTCCATATGAACTTTAAAGCAGTTTTTTCCAATTCTGTGAAGAAACTCATTGGTAGCTTGATGGGGATAAATTACCTTGGGCAGTATGGCCATTTTCATGATATCGATTCTTCCTATCCATGAGCATGGTATGTTCTTCCATTTGTTTGTGTCCTCTTTTATTTCACTGAGCAGTGGTTTGTAGTTGTCCTTGAAGAGGTCCTTTACATCCCTTGTAAGTTGGATTCCTAGGTATTTTATTCTCTTTGAAGCAATTGTGAATAGAAGTTCATTCATGATTTGGCTCTGCGTTTGTCTGTTACTGGTGTATAAGAATGCTTGTGATTTTTGCACATTAATTTTGTATCCTGAGACTTTGCTGAAGTTGCTTATCAGCTTAAGGAGATTTTGGGCTGAGACAATGGGGTTTTCTAAATATACAATCATGTCATCTGCAAAGAGGGACAATTTGACTTCTTCTTTTCCTAACTGAATACCCTTGATTTCTTTCTCTTTCCTAATTGCCCTAGCCAGAACTTCCAACACTATGTTGAATAGGAGTGGTGAGAGAGGGCATCCCTGTCTTGTGCCAGTTTTCAAAGGGAATTTTTCCAGTTTTTGCCCATTCAGTATGATATTGGTTGTGGGTTTGTCATAAATAGCTCTTATTATTTTGAGGTACGTTCCATCTCTACCGAATTTATTGAGCATTTTTAGCATGAAGGGCTGTTGAATTTTGTCAAAAGCCTTTTCTGCATCTATTGAGATAATCATGTGGTTCTTGTTTTTGGTTCTGTTTATATGCTGGATTATGTTTATTGATTTGCGAATGTTGAACCAGCCTTGCATCCCAGGGATGAAGCCCACTTGATCATGGTGGATAAGCTTTTTGATGTGTTGCTGAATCCGGTTTGCCAGTATTTTATTGAGGATTTTTGCATCGATGTTCATCAGGGATATTGGTCTAAAATTCTCTCTTTTTGTTGTGTCTCTGCCAGGCTTTGGTATCAGGATGATGTTGGCCTGCCAGTATTTTATTGAGGATTTTTGCATCGATGTTCATCAGGGATATTGGTCTAAAATTCTCTTTTTTTGTTGTGTCTCTGCCAGGCTTTGGTATCAGGATGATGTTGGCCTCATAAAATGAGTTAGGGAGGATTCCCTCTTTTTCTATTGATTGGAATAGTTTCAGAAGAAATGGTACCAACTCCTCCTTGTACCTCTGGTAGAATTCAGCTGTGAATCCATCTGGTCCTGGACTTTTTTTGGTTGGTAGGCTATTAATTATTGCCTCAATTTCAGAGCCTGCTATTGGTCTATTCAGGGATTCAACTTCTTCCTGGTTTAGTCTTGGGTGAGTGTAAGTGTCCAGGAAATTATCCATTTCTTCTAGATTTTCCAGTTTATTTGCATAGAGGTGTTTATAGTATTCTCTGATGGTAGTTTGTATTTCTATGGGGTCGGTGGTGATATCCCCTTTATCATTTTTAATTGCGTCGATTTGATTCTTCTCTCTTTTCTTCTTTATTAGTCTTGCTAGTGGTCTGTCAATTTTGTTGATCTTTTCAAAAAACCAACTCCTGGATTCACTGATTTTTTGGAGGGTTTTTTGTGTCTCTATCTCCTTCAGTTCTGCTCTGATCTTAGTTATTTCTTGCCTTCTGCTAGCTTTCGAATGTGTTTGCTCTTGCTTCTCTAGTTCTTTTAATTGCGATGTTAGAGTGTCAATTTTAGATCTTTCCTGCTTTCTCTTGTGGGCATTTAGTGCTATAAATTTCCCTCTACACACTGCTTTAAATGTGTCCAAGAGATTCTGGTATGTTGTATCTTTGTTCTCATTGGTTTCAAAGAACATCTTTATTTCTGCCTTCATTTCGTTATGTACCCAGTAGTCATTCAGGAGCAGGTTGTTCAGTTTCCATGTAGTTGAGCGGTTTTGATTGAGTTTCTTAGTCCTGAGTTCTAGTTTGATTGCACTGTGGTCTGAGAGACAGTTTGTTATAATTTCTGTTCTTGTACATTTGCTGAGGAGTGCTTTACTTCCAATTACGTGGTCAATTTTGGAGTAAGTACGATGTGGTGCTGAGAAGAATGTATATTCTGTTGATTTGGGGTGGAGAGTTCTATAGATGTCTATTAGGTCTGCTTGCTGCAGAGATGAGTTCAATTCCTGGATATCCTTGTTAACTTTCTGTCTCGTTGATCTGTCTAATGTTGACAGTGGAGTGTTGAAGTCTCCCATTATTATTGTGTGGGAGTCTAAGTCTCTTTGTAAGTCTCTAAGGACTTGCTTTATGAATCTGGGTGCTCCTGTATTGGGTGCATATATATTTAGGATAGTTAGCTCTTCCTGTTGAATTGATCCCTTTACCATTATGTAATGGCCTTCTTTGTCTCTTTTGATCTTTGATGGTTTAAAGTCTGTTTTATCAGAGACTAGGATTGCAACCCCTGCTTTTTTTTTGTTCTTCATTTGCTTGGTAAATCTTCCTCCATCCCTTTATTTTGAGCCTATGTATGTCTCTGCATGTGAGATGGGTCTCCTGATTACAGCAGACTGATGGGTCTTGACTCTTTATCCAGTTTGCCAGTCTGTGTCTTTTAATTGGAGCATTTAGTCCATTTACATTTAAGGTTAATATTGTTATGTGTGAACTTGATCCTGCCATTATGATATTAACTGGTTATTTTGCTTGTTAGTTGATGCAGTTTCTTCCTAGCCTCGATGGTCTTTACATTTTGGCATGTTTTTGCAATAGCTGGTACTGGTTGTTCCTTTCCATGTTTAGTGCTTCCTTCAGGGTCTCTTGTAAGGCAGGCCTAGTGGTGACAAAATCTCTAAGCATTTGCTTATCTGTAAAGGATTTTATTTCTCCTTCACTTATGAAACTTAGTTTGGCTGGATAGGAAATTCTGGGTTGAAAATTCTTTTCTTTAAGAATGTTGAATATTGGCCCCCACTCTCTCCTGGCTTGTAGAGTTTCTGCCGAGAGATCTGCTGTTAGTCTGATGGGCTTCCCTTTGTGGGTAACCCGACCTTTCTCTCTGGCTGCCCTTAAGATTTTTTCCTTCATTCCAACTTTGGTGAATCTGGCAATTATGTGTCTTGGAGTTGCTCTTCTCGAGGAGTATCTTTGTGGCGTTCTCTGTATTTCCTGGATTTGAATGTTGGCCTGCCCTACTAGGTTGGGGAAGTTCTCCTGGATGATATCCTGCAGAGTGTTTTCCAACTTGGTTCCATTTTCCCCCTCACTTTCAGGCACCCCAATCAGACGTAGATTTGGTCTTTTTACATAATCCCATACTTCTTGCAGGTTTTGTTCATTTCTTTTTCTTCTTTTTTCTTTTGGTTTCTCTTCTCGCTTCATTTCATTCATTTGATCCTCAATCGCTGATACTCTTTCTTCCAGTTGATCGAGTCGGTTACTGAAGCTTGTGCATTTGTCACGTATTTCTCGTGTCATGGTTTTCATCTCTTTCATTTCGTTTATGACCTTCTCTGCATTAATTACTCTAGCCATCAATTCTTCCACTTTTTTTTTCAAGATTTTTAGTTTCTTTGTGCTGGGTACGTAATTCCTCCTTTAGCTCTGAGAAATTTGATGGACTGAAGCCTTCTTCTCTCATCTCGTCAAAGTCATTCTCTGTCCAGCTTTGATCCGTTTCTGGCGATGAGCTGCGCTCCTTTGCCGGGGGAGATGCGCTCTTATTTTTTGAATTTCCAGCTTTTCTGCCCTGCTTTTTCCCCATCTTTGTGGTTTTATCTGCCTTTGGTCTTTGATGATGGTGATGTACTGATGGGGTTTTGGTGTAGGTGTCCTTCCTGTTTGATAGTTTTCCTTCTAACAGTCAGGACCCTCAGCTGTAGGTCTGTTGGAGATTGCTTGAGGTCCACTCCAGACCCTGTTTGCCTGGGTATCAGCAGCAGAGGCTGCAGAAGATAGAATATTTCTGAACAGCGAGTGTACCTGTCTGATTCTTGCTTTGGAAGCTTCCTCTCAGGGGTGTACTCCACCCTGTGAGGTGTGGGGTGTCAGACTGCCCCTAGTGGGGGATGTCTCCCAGTTAGGCTACTCAGGGGTCAGGGACCCACTTGAGCAGGCAGTCTGTCCCTTCTGAGATCTCAACCTCCGTGTTGGGAGATCCACTGCTCTCTTTAAAGCTGTCAGACAGAGTCATTTGCGTCTGCACAGGTTTCTGCTGCTTTTGTTATTGTTTACTGTGCCCTGTCCCCAGAGGTGGAGTCTACAGAGACAGGCAGGTTTCCTTGAGCTGCTGTGAGCTCCACCCAGTTGGAGCTTCCCAGCAGCTTTGTTTACCTACTTAAGCCTCAGCAATGGCGGGCGCCCCTCCTCCGGCCTTGCTGCTGCCTTGCCGGTAGATCACAGACTGCTGTGCCAGCAATGAGGGAGGCTCCGTGGGCGTGGGACCCTCCCGGCCAGGTGTGGGATATGATCTCCTGGTGTGCCTGTTTGCTTAAAGCGCAGTATTGGGGTGGGAGTTACCCGATTTTCCAGGTGTTGTGTGTCTCAGCTCCCCTGGCTAGGAAAAGGGATTCCCTTCCCCCTTGTGCTTCCCAGGTGAGGCGATGCCTCGCCCTGCTTCAGCTCTCGCTGGTCGGGCGAGATCCATATAAATAAATTTTAATGATTCATTTTATATAGGAAAAAAAACAAGTAAGGGTTAACTCGTATTTTTGTGTCCTGAGACTACAAATCATTACTTACCTAGGGATTATTTGTAGGACAACAGTTACTTTTCCAGAGCTTACCATATGTATTTTTCTTGCCTTAGTATCGCGAAATTCAATCTGTCTCTTGTAAAATATTATGTTAGCAAATGAGAAGCTAAATAAGAAATCTAAAGTTATCCTAAAGCAGGGCCCACATTTGAATATTAATATATTAGTGTGTATCTTAGACTCTTCCTCACCTTGAATTTTCTTTGTGGATGTTTTATTTTTAAAACTCTGTATGAATATGATATTGACAAAATAAGTGAGATATTGTATTTAGCCAAGGGTTCCCCATCACCTATGATGAAAATCTAGCTAAACATTTATGAAAAAGGATACAGAGATTATTAAATATTCCTTAGGCACCTATGAACATGTGCTTTCAAAGTTGCATTAACTGTCTCAGATACATACCTCCAGCTACAATGAAGAGTTAGTTTCTCTTTCTTCTTTTATAATATGTAGTTAGAAATTTTTGAGCAGCCAATTAATCTCAAAAAATTCATAGAGATTGTCTTAGAATACATAATAAAATGATGAATTCACTTCCCAACAGCTGTTTTAAAAAGACATATACTTTTAGGAACAATGGCCTAGTCTAATCTCATTTAAGATAAATTTCAGGTTCTATTATTTCAAGTGTTATGTTCATCACATTTTTCTATATTTTAAATGATAAAATGTGCCCTAGAGGAAAACTATGTTTCCCAGTCAAGTAAGACAGGCCAGGCTTTTGAATTAAACTGTTACTGTTAATATTTTCCACATAAATTTATTATAAATAATGACTCATTTTCTTTAGAATTAAGGAGCTGTAATGCAGCTCCATTTGTCTTCCCAGATAATATTCTTTCTCTTGCTTTGCATCCTTAGTCCCCAGGCTATAAAGAGACACTACCTAATAAATTTTTATTTGGTAATCCTAAAATCTTCTGAAATAGTACAAAATATATTCATATTTTCAGTGAAGGTTTAGGATACATATGTATACATGGATTTATTTTTTCTGGGCTATACATAACTAATATTTCCTCTGCTATCTACGTTAAAGATGGTAAACATTATCTAGATGGCCTGACATAACTAAATCTAGGTGTTGTAAAGTTGACTAAAATAAAATTTCTTTGTATTTTACCTACCTCCCTGAGTTAAGATAGAAATCTCTAGTTGGCTTATATTAGCAGGTGTATTCTTGACCTCAGCATTTCATATTGTGATGCATTAGCAGTGCTGAGAGTGCAGTTGATGCAACATTTTGGGAGAAAATGGAAAGCCAGCTGGTTTTGTGGTGAGGTTTTGGATTGAGGCACAGTCTTGACAGTAAGAGTAAGGTGTAGTGGTAGACAGTGTTTTAGCTGCCACTGACAACCTAGACTCCCACATCTGTGCATTATAATAATGCTAATGTTGAGGGTGAGAGAACTTTGTACAATCTTCTCTGCAATTTGCCCAAGTGTAATGACTTCCCTTCCATTAATGGAGGGGCATTATCTTACACCAAATGTAATTTTTAGAGACATTTTTTTTTTCCAGGAAGCAATTACACACTTTTTTGTTGTTGTTGTTAATTTCATCTCTGTGATCATTTCCATCTGTGTCTTGTATCTATCTTGTAAACCAAATTCGTTTTAAAATTAAGTGATTACAAAGCTTTCACCCGACCTATCAGCTCCTGTTCCCCGATAACTCTGCCAACCCAAACTGACTTCTGTGTTTTTCTTAGTGGTAGCAGTCTCCCAGTGCTAAAAGTGGAAATCACAAATAAAATCTGACCGTTTCTTTCTGATTACCCCTGTAATAAATTAACCAACATGTTGTCAAATTCCTTCAAAGATTATTTTTTTCTCAAAAGTTTCTTATGTCTATCCCTTCCTTTATATTACAATTGCCACAGGCATAGTTCAGAATCGTAATACTTTGTAGTCAGAATACTGCAATGTATCTATTCTGGTCCTCCCTCATACCCACCGACCTGTAAAATTCCCTTTTTTTTTTTTTGGATCTCTTCCTTCTCTTGACTGTAAATTTAATTACAGACTTCTGAAATGCTATCGTTGTTCATCTTCTCATTAAAAAATTCTAGTACACATCATGTTGCCTGATAAGAGCTATGATATTCCATATCACATATGCCATAATTTCTCCTAAACCTCACATTTGTCAACGAACTTATAACAAAAGCCTCGTAACATGAGAAACCAAACCCAAACCAAACCAAATCAAAATCTGTATCATTCACTGGACACACCTTATATATATCTGTCTCCTGCCAGTGCTACACACGATGTAAACAAACAATGTTTATAAGTTTAACATTGTAGTATTCAAATGAAAACAAAAGGTCAGACAGAAAAATAGTGTTTACATCTTCTGATATTCTACCTTGTTTTTTTTGCCATAAGTACATTTTTGAATACTCTGAACTTCATGTGTATGCTGTCAGCATTTAGAATTCTAATGTGGAAATCGTGACAAATGATGTTTATGTTGTAATAAGATGTTAAACTGAATTGCAAACAGTGGAATCGTGTTTTTTTGAGCATCTTTGAGACGTATCTCTACCAGCCAATTTAGGTTTCTTTTGTAAGTTTTTAATCCTGACTGAAAAAATTTTTTAATGCCAAAAATCTCTTTTAGGATAAAAATAGGCATCTGAAGTCTTAAGTAGAAACAATAGTTTGCAATAAATTTCAGAATCTCTAAACCCCCAAATATGTTCCCATATCAACACTGTAATTGAATCTATTTAATTCTCATTCGTAAATTCTATAAAAAAATTGCTAGTGAAAGCATTGTTTAATTGTTTAAATATTAGATTAAATGGAAATCACATTCAGAGTCCATATTTTAATTTTAAATATATAAATTATTAAACATTTATGATACTTATAATGATCTTTCAACATCATTTATTCACCACAAATTAATTTTAGTTAAAAACATTAAAAACAAAATTTATTTTTGTATTTAAAACATGATAAAATCCTCAGATATAAATAAATGATAAAATGTTATGTGTTTTTATTTGTGATATTTTAATAAAATAATATGGAATTCTGATATTTAAAATTGTGGCAAGCGTATTATTCATTTTATTTTTTCAACTTTTATTTTACTTTAAATTGAAATATTAAAATGCAAAACACATCTCAAATTCATGTTTATCTTCCTGTCTCCACTGATGCATTTGTCAACTGTAATATTTGAACAATATACTAATAACATTGTGGGGGATGAATTAATTATAAGAGCTTTTTAACATGGCATCAGTCTCCAAAACATAGAAGTGACCTAATGAAGTAGCAATGATGAACAAGGAAAAGATAATGAAAGCCTGTCATATATCTCTGCTTCCTAGTTTGAAAGCACAACCTCATATACTATGCTTCTTGCAGAATGTGACACACATAATTATGCAATTCATTAAATCGGATACTGAACCATATCTATGAGTCTGGGCGCATATTATAATTTGTCTTCAATATAAAATTAGGTTTATTTGTTTTTATATACTTTAAGTTCTGGGATACATGTGCAGAACATGCAGGTTTGTTACATAGGTATACACGTGCCATGGTGGCTTGCTGCACCCATCAACCCACCATCTACATTAGGTATTTCTCGTAATGCTATCCCTCCCCTAGCCCCTCACCCCCTGACGAGCTCCGGTGTGTGAAGTTCCCCTCCCTGTGTCCATGTGTTCTCATTGTTCAACTACCACTTAGGAGTGAGAGCATGAGGTGTTTGGCTTTCTGTTCCTGTGTTAGTTTGCTGAGAATGATGGTTTCCAGCTTCATCCATGTCCCTGCAAAGGACATGAACTCATCCTTTTTATGGCTGCATAATATCATACAGTGTACATGTGCCACATTTTCTTTATCCAGTCTACCGTTGATTGGCATTTGGGTTGGTTCCAAGTCTTTGCTATTGTGAACAGTGCTGCAATAAACATACGTGTGCATGTGTCTTTATAGTGGAATGATTTATAATCCTGTGAGTATATACCCAGTAATAGGATTGCTAGATCAACTGGTATTTCTGGTTCTAGATCCTTGAGGAATTGCCACACTGTCTTCGACAATGGTTGAACTAATTTACACTCCCATCAACAATTTCTCCACATCTTCTCCAGCATCTGTTGTTTCCTGACTTTTTAATGATTGCTATTCTAACTGGCTTGAGATGGTTTCTCATTGTGGTTTTGATTTGCATTTCTCTAATGACCAGTGATGATGAGCATTTTTTCATGTTTGTTGGCCACATAAATGTCTTCTTTTGAGAAGTGTCTCTTCATATCCTTTGCCCACTTTTTGATGGAGTTTTTTTTTTTTCTTGTAAATTTGTTTAAGTTATTTGTAGATTCTTGATATTAGCCCTCTGTCAGATGGATAGATTGCAAAATTTTCTTGCATTCTGGAGGTTGCCTGTTCACTCTGATGATAGTTTCTTTTGGTGTACTAAAGCTCTTCAGTTTAATTAGATCCCATTTGTCAATTTTGACTTTTGTTGCCATTGCTTTTGGTGTTTTAGTTATAAAGTCTTGGCCCATGCCTGTGTCCTGAATGATATTGCCTAGGTTTTGTTCTAGGGTTTTATGGTTTTAGGTCTTATGTGTAAGTCTTTAATCCATCTTAAGTTAATTTTTTGATAAGGTGTGAGGAAGGGATCTAGTTTCAGTTTTCTGCATATGCCTAGCCAGTTTTCCCAACACCATTTATTAAATAGGGAATCCTTTCCCCATTGCTGGCTTTTGTCCAGTTTGTCAAAGAACAGATGGTTGCAGATGTGTGGCATTATTTCTGAGGCTTCTGTTCCATTCCATTGGTCTGTATATCTATTTTGGTACCAGTATCATGCTGTTTTGGTTTCTGTAGCCTTTTAGTGTAGTTTGAAGTCAGGGAGCGTGATGCCTCCAGATTTTTTTTTTTTTTTTTGCTTAGGATTGTCTTAGCTGTAGAGGCGTTTTTCGTTGTTGTTCCATATGAAATTTAAAGTTGTTTTTTCTAATTCTGTCAAGAAAGTCAGTGGTAGCCTGATGGGAATACCACTGAATCTATAAATTACTTTGGGCAGTATCGCTATTTTCATAATATTGATTCTTTCAATCCATGAGCATGGAATGTTTTTCCATTTGTTTGGGTCTTCTCTTATATCCTTGAGCAGTAGTTTGTAGTTCTCCTTGAAGACGTGCTTCACTTCCTTTGTAAGCTACATTCCTAGGTATTTTATTCTCTTTGTAGCAATTGTAAATGGGAGTCCACTCATGATTTGGCTCTCTGTTTATCTACATTGGTGTATAGGAATGCTTGTAATTTTTGCCCATTGATTTTGTATCCTAAGACTTTGCTGAAGTTGCTTATTAGCTTAATGAGATTTGGGGCTGAGACGATGGGGTTTTCTAAATATACAATCATGTCATCTGCAAACAGAGACAATTTAACTTCTTCTCTAATTGAATAGCCTTTATTTGTTTCTCTTGCCTGATTGCCCTGGCCAGAACTTCCAATACTATGTTGAATAGGAGTGGTGAGAGAGGACATCCTTGTCTTCTGCTGGTTTTCAAAGGGAATGCTTCCAGCTTTTGCCCATTCAGTGTGATACTGGCTGTGAGTTTGACATAAATACGTCTTATTATTTTGAGATACATTCCATCAATACCTAGTTTATGGAGAGTTTTTAGCATAAAGGGTGTTGAATTTTATCGAGTGCCTTTTCTGCATCTATTGAGATAATCATATGGTTTTTGTCATCGGTTCTGTTTATATGATGGATTAAATTGATTGATTTGCATATGTTGAACCAGCTTTTCATCCCAGGGATGAAGCCGACTTGATCATGGTGGATAAGCTTTTTGATGTGCTGCTGGATTTGGTTTACCAGTATTTTATTGAGGATTTTCGTATGGATGTTCATCAGGAATATAGGTCTGGATATTTTTGTGTGTGTGCGTCTCTGCCAGGTTTTAGGATCAGGATGATACTGGCCTCATAAAATTAGTTAGAGAGGAGTCCCTCTTTTTGTATTGTTTGGAATAGTTTCAGAAAAAAAATGGAATCAGTTCCTCTTTGTACCTCTGGTAGAATTCGGATATGAATCTGTCTGGTCCTGGGTTTTTTTTTTTTTATTGTAGGTTATGAATTACTACCTCAATTTCAGAGCTTGTTATTGGTCTATTCAGGGATGCAACTTCTTCTTGGTTTAGTCTTGGGAGGGTGCATGTGTCCAGGAATGTATTCATTTCTTCTAGATTTTTTGGTTTATTTACATAGAGGTGTTTATAGTAATCTCTGATAGTAGTTTGTATTTTTGTCGGATCAGTGTTGATATCCCCGTTATCATTTTTTATTGTGTCTATTTGATTCTTCTCTCTTTTTTTCTTTATTTGTCTGGCTAGTGCTCTATTTGCTTTTGTAAATTTTTTCAAAACTTCCTGGATTCACTGATTTTTTGAAGGGTTTTCTTGTGTCTCTGTCTCTTTAGTTTTGCTCTGATCTTAGTTATTCCTTGTGTGCTGCTAACTTTTGAATTTGTTTGTTCTTGCTTCACTAGTTCTCTTAATTGTGCTGTTAGAGTGTTGATTTTAGATTTTTCCTGCTTTCTCTTTGAGCATTTGGTGCTATAAATTTCCTTCTAAACACTGCTTTAGCTGTGTCCCAGAGATTCTGTACGTTGTCTTTGCTCTCATTGGTTTCAAAGAACTTATTTATTTCTGGTTTAATTTCATTATTTACCTAGTAGCCACTTAGTGGCAAGTTATTCAGTTTTCATGTAGTTGTCCAGTTTTGAGTGAGTTTCTTAATCCTGAATTCTAATTTGATTGCACTGTGGTCTGAGCGACTGTTTGTTATGATTGCTATTCTTTTGCATTTGCTGATGAGTAATTTACTTCCAATTATGTGGTCAATTTTAGAATAAGTGCAATGTGGTGCTGAGAAGAATATATATTCTTTTGATTTGGGGTGGAGAGTTCTGTAGATGTGTATTAGGTCCACTTGGTCCAGAGCTGAGTTCAAGTCCTGAATATCCTTGGTAATTTTCTGTCTCATTGATCTGCCTAATATTGACAGTGGGATGTTAAAGTCTCCCACTATTATTGTGTGCAAGTCTAAGTCTCTTTGTAGGTTTCTAAGAACCTGTTTTATGAATCTGATTGCTCCTGTATTGGGTACACATGTATTTAGGATAATTAGCTCTTCTTGTTATGTTGATCCCTTTACCATTATGTAATGCCCTTCTTTGTCTTTTTGATCTTTGTTAGTTTAAAGTCTGTGTTATCAAAGACTAGGATTGCAACCCCTGTTTTATGTATTTATTTATTTATTTATTTATTTATTTATTTTGCTTTCCATTTGCTTGGTAGATCTTCCTCCATCTCTTAATTGTGAGCCTACCTGTGTCTTTGCACATGAGATGGGTCTCCTAAATACAGCACACTGATTTGTTTTGACTTTTTATCCAATTTGTCATTCTGTGTTATGATCTTGCAGGGGCTGGTACTAGGTTTTGCTATCGTATTTAGTGCTTCCTTCAGAGCTCTTGTAAGGCAGGCCTAGTGGTGACAAAATCTCTCAGCATTTGCTTGTCTGTAAAGAATTTTATTTCTCCTTTGCTATGAAGCTAATTTTGCAGGATATGAAATTCTGGGTTGAATATTCTTTTCTTTAAGAATGTTGAATATTGGCCCCCACTCTCCTCTGGCTTGCATGGTTTCTGCTGAGATCCACTGTTAGTCTGATGGGCTTCCCTTTGTGAGTGCCCAGATCTTTCTCTCTGGCTGCCCTTAACATTTTTTGCTTCATTTCAATCTTGGTGAATCTGACGATTATGTGCCTTGCAGTTGTTCTTCTTGAGAAGTATGTTTGTGGTGTTTCCTGTATTTCCTGAATTTGAATGTTGGCCTGCCTTGCTAGTTTGGGGAAGTTCTCCTGAATAATATCCTGAAGAGTGTTTTCCAACTTGGTTCTATGCTCCCCATCACTTTCAGGTACACCAATCAAATGTAGGTTTGGTCTTTTCACACAGTCCCATATTTCTTGGATGCTTTGTTCATTCCTTTCATTCGTTTTTCTCTCATCTTGTCTTCATGCTTTATTTCATTAAGTTGATCTTCAATCTCTGATATCCTTTCTTCCACTTGATCAGTTCAGCTATTGATACTTGTGTATGCTTCAAGAAGTTCTCTTGCTGTGTTTTTCAGCTCCATCAGGTCATTTATGTTCTTCTCTAAACTGGTTATTCCAGTTAGCAATTTGTGTAACCTTTGTTCAAGGTTCTTAGCTTCCTTGTATTGGGTTAGAACATGCTCCTTAAGCTCAGGGAAGTTTGTTATTACCCACCTTCTGATCCCTACTTCTGTGAATTTGTCAAACTCATTCTCTGTCCAGTTTTGTTCCCTTGGTGGGGAGGAGTTGTGATAACTTGGAGGAGAGGAGGCATTCTGGTTTTGGAATTTTCCAGCCTTTTTGCACTGTTTTTCTCCTCGACTTCATGGATTTATCTATCTTGGGCCTTTGACGTTGGTGACCTTCAGATAAGATTTCTGTGTGGGCATCCTTTTTTGTTGATGTCGATGGTATTCTTTTCTGTTTGTAAGTTTTCCTTCTTATAGTCAGGCCCCTCTGCTGCAGGTCTGCTGGAGTTTGCTGGAGGTCCACTCCAGACCAGTGGAGGTTGCAAAACAGCAAATATTGCTTACTGCTTCTTCCTCTGAAAGCTTCACCCCAGATCGGCACCCACCAGATGCCAGTGGGAGCTGTCCTATATGAGATGTCTGTTGACCTCTGCTGGGAGGTGTCTCCCAGTCAGGAGCCACAGGGGTCAGGGACCCACTTGAGGAGGCAGTCTGTCCCTTAGCAGAGCTTGAGTGTTGTGCTGGGAGATCCACTGCTCTATTCAGAGTTGGCAGGCAGGAACGCTTAAGTCTGCTGAAGCTGCACCCACAGCCACCCTTTCCACCAGGTGTCTGTCCTAGAGCAATGGGAGTTTTATCTATAAGCCCCTTACTGGAGCTGATCCCTTTCTTTCAGAGATGCCCTGCCCAGGAGAGGAGGAATCTAGAGAGGCAGTCTGGCTACAGTGGCTTTGTGGAGCTGCAGTGGGCTCTGCTTAGTTCGAACTTCCTGGCAGCTTTGTGTACATTGTGAGAGGAAAACCACCTACTCAAGCCTCAGTAATGGCACATGTCCCTCCCCCCACCAAGCTCAAGTGTCCCAGGTTGACTTCAGAGTGCTGTGCTAGCAGTGAGAATTTCAAGCCAGTGGATCTTAGCTTCCTGGGCTCCATAGGGGTGGATTCCGCTGAGCTAGACCACTTGGCTCCTTGGCTTCAGCCCCCTTTCCAGGGGAGTACATGGTTCTGTCTCACTGGCATTCCAGGTGCCACCGGGGTATGAAAAGAAAGTCCTGCAGCGAGTTCGGTGTCTGCCCAAAGGCCACCCAGTTTTGTGCTTCCAACCCAGAGATCTGGTGGTGTAGGCACCTGAGGGAATCACCTGGTCTGTGGGTTGTGAAGACTGGGAAAAGCATAGTATCTAGGCCAGAGTGCACCATTCCTCAAGGCACAGTTCCTCATGGCTTCCCTTGGCTATGGGAGAGATTTCCCCGACCCCTTGTGCTTCCCAGATGAGGCAACACCCCACCCTGCTTTGGCTTTCCCTCTGTGGGCTGCACCCACTGTCTAACCATTCCTAATGGGATATGGTGTGTACATCAGTTAGAAATGCAGAAATTACTCACCTTCTGCGTTGATCTCGCTGGAAGCTGCACACCAGAGCCACTCTTATTCAGCCATCTTGCCAACAACTCCTTGAAATTAGGTTTCTTAACAAAACTGACAGAAAGTAGAATCCTTCCATTAGATCTACGGTGCAAGCTCAGCTCCAGATTTTCTTCTGAGCTGGAGCCAACTGGAACAGATATGGAACCACTATTAATGACTGCTGTCTCATTCTATGTGGATTCCTGTTTAGAACACCATTAAGTATGGAGTGTTTTCTATTTGCCTTACAGCTCACATGGAACTTGGGGTATGAACAGTGGAGTTTTGACCAAAAATTTTAAGCCATATATGAGATCTATTCTTTTCTACTCCTTTAAACAACATATCTGATGTCTATTACCATAAATTATTATTGCCTATTTAAAATCTTTATGTAGTTGAAATCATTCAGTGTGAACTCCTTAGTGTCTAGACTATTTTCCTCAATAGGTTTTAGATATTCGTCTGTGTAGCTGCATGAATCAAAATTCTGTTCATATTTTAATACCAAGGGGTATTACATAGCATGAACATATCACAATGAACTTATTCAATTTAAGTGGCTGATGGACAATTAAGTGATGTCTTATTTTGGTTAATGTGAGTAAATGTAATAAAACAATCACATCCAAGTCTACTTGTGATAGCTGGGTCTTAGAGAACATAAAAAATAAGTTAAAAACAAAAGACATTCTTGAACTATAGAACTACAAATACCACCTGCTTTATTTGTGTACACCAGAAAGAGATGTTATACAGTAAATATCATCTGATGTTATTATGTGTACTGGTAATAATGGCTCCAGATTACCATTGGTTAAGACTGTAGAAAATAATAGTAGTTTTATAACAATGCGATAATAATAACTATATTGCTTCTGAAGAATGTGAGCTATCACTTTTGTTTTGAGAATATGTGGTGGAGAGGAGAATGCTTAACTTCTCTCCTCTGGTCCCTCTACTTTAACATTCATTCCCCATACTGTACTACAACTTTCTGATGCAATGTAGTGACTGGTGATAACTTCAAATGTTATCTTTCCTAGCAGTATTTTTATTTTTGAAAATGTTTAAAATAGATGGCAAAAATTAAATTACAGGCATACCACAGAGATTCTGTTCCAGACACTACAACAAAGTGAATATTGAAACAAGATAAACCACATGAATATTTTGGTTGATCAGTATATAAATGTTATATTTATACTACACTGCAGTCTATTAAGAGTGCAGCAGACTTATGTCTGAAAAAAGTATATGCCTTAGTTAAAAATATCATATTACTAAAAAATGCTAATGATCATCTGAGCCTTTAATGAGTCATAATTTTTGCTGCTGGAGGGTCTTGCCTTGATCTTGATGGCAGCTGAATGGTCAGGGTGGTGGTTGCTGAAGGTTGAGGTGGCTGTAGCAATTTCTTAAAATAAGATAACAATGAAGTTTGCAATGTAGATTGACTCTCTTTTCATGAATAATTTATTTGTAGCACGTGATGCTATTTGATAGCATTTTACCTATAGTAGTTCTTTCCAAATTGGAATAATACTCTCAAACACTACTGTTGCTTTATCAACTAAGTTTATTTAACATTCAAAATTCTTTCTTATCATTTCAGCAATGTCCACAGAATCTTCACAAAGAGTAGATTCCATTTTAAGAAATCATATTTATTTGCTCATTGTACCAGTCCATTTTCATACTACTGATAAAGACGTACCTGAGACTGAGGAATTTACAAACGAAAGGGGTTTATTAGACTTACAGATCCACGTGGTTGGGGAGGCCTCAAAATCATGGCAGAAGGCAGGGAGAGGAGCAAGTCATATCTTATGTGGATGGCAGCAGGCAAAGATAGAGAGAGCTTGTGCAGGGAATCTCCTCTTTATAAAACCATCAGATTTCATGAGATCCAATCACCATCACTAGAACAGCAGGAGAAAAATTCACCCTCATAATCCAATTATCTTTCACTGGATCCCTCCCATGACATATGAGGATTGTTGGAGCTACAATTCAAGATGAGATTTGGGTAGGGACACAGCCAAACCATATAATTTCACCCTGGCCCCTCCCAAATTTCATGTCCTCATATTTCAAACCCAATCCTGCCTTCATAAGAGTCCCCAAAAGTCTTCACTCATTTTAGCATTAACCCAGAAGTCCACAATTTAAAGTCTCATCTGAGACAAGGCAATTACCTTCTGCCTAGCAGCCTATAAAATCAAAAGCAAGCTAGTACTTCCTAGATACAATGGAGGTACAGGTATTGGGTAAATATACTCACTCCAGATGGGAGAAACTGGCCAAAGCAAAGGGGGTACAGGGCCCATGCAAGTTCAAACTCCAGCGGGGCAGTCAAATCTTAAAGCTCCAAAAAGATCTCCTTTGACTCTACGTCTCACATCCAGGTCGTGCTGATGCAAGAGACAGGTTCCCATAGTCTCGGGAAGGTCCACCCCTGTGGCTTTGCAGAGTACAGGCTCCCTCCTGGCTGCCTTCACAATCTGGCGTTGAGTGTCTGTGGCTTTTTCAGGTGCACAACGCAAGCTGTCAGTGAATCTACCATTCTAGGGTCTGGAGGACGGTGGATCTCCTCTCACAGCTCCACTAGGTGGTGGTCCAGTAGGGACTCTGTGTGGGGGCTCCCACCCCTCATTTCCCTTCTACACTGCCCTAGCAGAGGATCTCCATGAGGACCCCGCCCCTAGAGGAAACTTCTGGCTAGGCATTCAGGTATTTCCATACAGCTTCTGAAATTTAGGTGGAAGTTTCTAAACCTCAATTTTTAACTTTGCGCACCTGCAGGCTCAATACCACATGGTAGGTACCAAGGATTGAGGATTGCACCCTCTGAAGTAATGGCTCAAGATCTACATTGACCCCTTTTAGCCGTAGCTTAAGTGGCTGGGATGTGGGGCACCAAGTCCTTAGGCTACATACAGCATGGGGACTTTGGGCCTGGCCCACAGAAACACGTTTTCCTCCTAGGCCTCTGGGCCTGTAATAGGAGGGGCTGCTGTGAAGACCTCTGACATACTTGGAGACATTTTCCCCATTGTCTTGAGGATTAACAGTTGGCTTCTCATTACTTTTACAAATTTCTATTGCTGGCTTGAATTTCTCCTCGGAAAATGGGATTTTCTTTTCTATGACATTGTCCGGCTGCAAACTTTCTGAACTTTTATTCTCTACTTCCCTTATAAAACTTATTTCCTTTAACAGCACCCAAGTCACATCTTGAATGCTTTGCTGCTTAGAAATTTATTCCACCAGCATGCCCTAAATCCTCTCCCTCAAGTTCAAAATTTCACAAATCTCTAGGGCAGGGGCAAAATGTCACCAGTATCTTTGCTAAAACATGACCACAGTCACCTTTGTTCCAGCTCCCAACAAGTTCCTCATCTCCATTGAGACTACCTCAGCCTGGATTTTATTGTCGATATTGCTATCAGCATTTTGAGCAAAGCCATTCAACAAGTCTCTAGGGAGTTCCAAACTGTCCCACATTTTCCTGTCTTCTTCTGAGCCCTCCAAACTGTTTCAACCTCTGCCTGTTACTCAAGTGACTCCAACGTCACTTCCACATTTTTGGGTATCTTTACAGCAGCACCCCACTGCTGGTTCCAATGTGTTGTATTAGTCCATTTTCATCCTGCTGATAAAGACATACCTGAGACTGAACAATTTACAAAAGAAAGAGGTTTATTGGACTTACTGTTCCATATGGCTGGGGAGGTCTTACAATCATGGTGGAAGGCAAGGAGGAGCAAGTCATATTTTACATGCATGGCAGCAGGCAAAGAGAGAGAGAGCTTGTGCAGGGGATCTCCTTGTTATAAAACCATCAGATCTCATGAGACCCAATCACCATCACAAGAACAGCAGGATAAAAACCTGTCCTCATGACCAAATTATCTCCCATTGGGTCCCTCCGTGGCACATTGGGATTGTGGGAGTTATGATGATTAAAGATGAGATTTGGGTGGGACACAGCCAAACCATATCACTCAGGCATCAGAAATAATTTCTTAGCTGTTAAACTTTTATTATAAAATTGCAGCATTTCAGTCACATTGTCAGGCTCCACTTCTAATTCTGTTTCTCTTGCTATTTCTACCACATCTGCAGTTACTTTCTCCACTGAAGTGTTGAACTTCCTCAGAGTCATCCATGAGGTTTGGAATCGACTTTTAATTTTCTGTTAATGCTGGTATTTCTACCTTCTCTCATGAATCTCAACTGTTCTTAATGACATCTGGAATGTTATGTTCTTTCCAGGAGTTTTATACTTTTCTTTGTGCAGGTCCATCAGAGGAATCATTATCAATGGTAGCTATAGTCTTATAAAACATATTTCTTAAGTAATAAGACTTGAAATTTGAAATTACTCCTTGTTCCATGGGCTACAGAATGCATGTTGTATTGACAGGCATAAAAACAACATTCACCCCTTTGTATATCTCTATGAGAACTCTTGAGTCACTAGGTGTGTTGCCAATGAACAGTAATATTTTCAGTGGAGACTGTTTTTCTCAGCAGTTGGTCTCAACAGTGAGTTGAATATATTTGGTAAACCATACTGTAACAGATGTGCTGTCATCCAGGCATTGTTATTTCATTTATAAAGGACAGGCAGAATCAATTTAGCATAATTAGTATGGACCCTAAGATTTTTCAGATTGTAAATTAGCACTGGCTTCAACTTAGAGACACCAGTTGCACTTCATAAAATTGAAGAGTTTGAAGTCAAGGCTGGAGTGGTCTCAGATGGAGATAAGAAACTTATTAGTAACTTGAGTAAAAGTCATTCTTGCTATGCTTTAGCAAAGAGACTGGAGGCATTTTGTCCCTGTCCTAGAGATCTGTGAAACTTTGAACTTGAGAGTAATAATTTAGGGTATCTGGCAGAAGAAATTTCTAAGCAACGAAGTGTCAAGATGTGAATTGGCTGCTTCTAAAAGTATATGCTCATATGTATGTGCAAGAAATGATCTGAAACTGTAAATTATATTTAACATGGAAGCAGAACATAGATAGGTGTTTGGAAAATTTGCAGCCCAACCATGTAGTAGAAAAGATAAACACATTATTTGGGGAAGAATTTATGCTGGCTGAAGAAGTTTGCTTAAGTAAAGGGGAGCAAAAACAATGGCAGGAATTCCTGGAATGCATTTCAGAGAACTTCAGGACAGTCCCTACCATCACAGGCCCAGAGGCCTAGGAAGACAGAGTGGTTTTGTGGGCTGGGCCCAGGGCTCCACTTTCTGGTGCTACATCAGGACACTACTCCCTGTGTCCCAGCCACTCCAGCTTCAACATAGCTAACAAGGCACTAGATATGCCCCTAGCCACACTATTCTAGAGGGTGTGAGCCACAATTTTCCACTGCAGGTGTGCAGAGGGCAAATTTTGAGGCTTGGGAACCTCTGCATAGATTTCAGAGGATGTATGGAAATACCTGAATGCCCAGGCAGAAGTCTGCTGCAGGGGTGGAGTCCTCATGTAAACCTATAGTAGGGCAGTGTGGAGGGGAAATGTAGGACTGGAGCCCCCACACAGAGTCCCCTCTGGGGCACTGCGTAGTGGAGCTGTGAGAAGAGTATCACTGTCCTCCAGACCCTGGAATAGCAGATCCACCTATTGCTAGACATGGAGTCAAAAGAGATTAAGCTTTAAGAATTAATGGCCTTCCTGCTAGGTTTTAGACTTGTGTGGGGCCTGTAGTCCCTCTGGAACTATTTCTGCCTTTTGAAAAGGGTTTATTTACCTAATGTCTATAACTCCATTGTACCTTGGAAGGAACTAACTTTTTATTTTACTGGGTCATAGGAAAAAGGGACTTGCCTTGTCTCAGATGTGACTTTGAACTGTGGACTTCTGAGTTAATGCTGAAATTAGTTAAGACATTGGAGAACTTTTGATAAAGGGTGTTGTATTTTGCAATGTGAAGAGAACATGAGATTTGGGAGGGGCCTGGAGTAGAATGATATAGTTTGAATTTGTGTCCCCACCCAAATCTCAAGTCAAATTGTAATTCCCAGTGTTGGAGGTAGAGCCTAAAGGGAGGTGAATGGATTACGATGGCAGTTTCTAATGTTTCAGCACCATTCCCCCCCAGTGCTGTCCCATGACAGAATTCTCCCAAGATCTACTTGTTTAAAAGTATGTAGCATCTCCTGCCCCTGCTCTACGTTCCTCCTGTTCTTAGCATGTAAGACATGTTTGCTTCCTTTTCACCCTCCTTCATGATTTTAAGTTTCCTGAGGCCTTCCCAGCTATGCTTCCTGTATAGCCTGCAGAACTGTGAGTCAATTAAACATGTTTTTCTTATATACTACCCAGTCTCAGATAGTTCTTTATAGCAATGTGAGAATAAACTAATACCCTTCATCACCCAGCTCAGTCATTTCTAGCTTTTGATTTAAAGTGAGAGAAATGAAACTCTGTCATGCAAACTTACAGGCCATTGTAGTGTTATTAGTTAGACTAATTTCAGTGTTGATCTGTCTCATGGAATAGAGAGGCCCAAAATGAGGGAGGGAGAGAGATGGTAGAACAGCTGGTCAGTGGGGCAGTCAGAACACACATAACATTCATCAGTTAAGTTTGCCAGCTTATATGGGTGCAGTTGGTGATGTCCCAAAGCGATTACAATAGTAACACGAAGGATGACTAATCACAGATCACCACAACAGATGTAACAATAATGAAAAGTTTGAAGTGTTGTGAGGATTACCAAAATGTGACACAGAGACACAAAATAATCACATGCTATTGGAAATAAAGTGCTGATACACTTATTCAATGCAGACTTGCCACAAATATCTAATTTTTAAGAAACTCACTATCTGTGAAGCATAATAAAGTGAAGCACACTAAAATGAGGTATGCCTGCATAAGATATGTTTAGGAGGAAAATACTTTCTCTTAATTACGACTATTGACCCTTAATTTCACTTTGTAAAGGCAATTATGCCCATCAGCTTTAGTATTAAATCCTCTATATTTCCATCCATGACATTTTACTAACATTAAAATATTGAATAGCTTGAATATTTATATGACATGACTCAAAGATCAAAACAATCTGAAAAATAAATAACAAAATTAACCCTTCTCATTCATCACACCCTGTTCCAATCCAGCAAAAGTAAACACATTTTTCAATTATCAAGTATTTTCCCAGAAAATGTTTAGGCATCATAAAATTTACCATCTTAATTATTTTTAAGTGTACATTTCAGTAACGTTAAGTACATTTACACTGTTGTACAATTAATCTACAGAACTACTTTTATCTTACAGAACTTAAATTTATTAATCAACTCTGCACTCACACACCCCTCCCAGACCTGGGAAACCACTCTCCTATTTTCTGTCTCTATGAGTTTGATTATTTATGTACTCATGCAACAGGAATCATTGATACAGTATTTGCCTTTTTGTTTCTGACTTATTTTATTTAGCATAATGTCCTTGCAGTTCATCTACGTTGCAGAATATATCAGAATTTTTCTCCTTCTTAAGGCTGAATAATATCCCACTGTATGTATATACCACATTTTTTCTATTCACGTATCCACTGATAGATGTTTGGGCTGTTTCCACCTTTTGGCTATGTAAATAATACCTCTGTGGCTACAGATATGCTGTTCTTAGGAAAGCGCCTCTCTTCCTAATTCTGCGTGTATAGTCTCTTACCACACAGATATATAGAGTTTGTGGTAGGAGATGTATAAGTGACAATCATTGTTCAAACTTGCCTGAATCAAAATCAATCTCATCAATGAACTGATTGATTTTCAGTTTTGTTATTATATATTACATATGGAAATTTTTCTCTGTTTCAAATTTAAAGATTGGGAAAGTATCTAATGTCATATTAACTTCTAACATTAGGGTTGACTAGAAGCATACAAAAGGCAAAACAATACATAACTAGAAGAATATAAAAGGCAAAACAATATATGTGTACTTGGCCACAGTTAAAGCAATCTAACAAATACATTGTCCTCTTTTTTATTTTTAAAGTATTGCTTTGTATGTGATGCTTGTTTGTGTATATGGTGTGTATGATATTTCTCTAGTTTTATAGGAAGTTAAAACTTGATATAGCACCAAAAAGCACCACTAAAAGAGCACTATTCCAGCAGCGGCAGGCAATTTTCTTTTAAAATATGTTAATTCTAATGTACAAAATCAGTTTCATTAAAAAACTTTCTCTTGTGAGTTATTTGTCTCCGAAAATTTCATTAAAATTAAGAGTAGCAAGAAAATAAAAAATCAAAATCTAATCTGAAATTTACTGCAGGGTGTTTTCTTTTAAAGCTATATATGTGTTTGTTATATGTTATAAAATAAGAGAGAGATAGTGGCCTCCAGATACTGGGATACTAAAGTATGCCTATTAGGAAACTAATATATTGAAACATTGAAAATCTAATACTATTTTATTAGATTTGCTAATATGTACTTCAATGGAACGCCCAAAAACTTTGACAAGGGCAAAGTCAATACCAACCCATCCTTATTTATAATAATTTTATTCTTAAGACTCAATAGCCTTATAAAGTATAACATATGTTACAGATAACAAAACTAATGTATGATTAGACTGTAGAGACTCCTAGTAACCTGCCTACCATGTAGTCTCCCACTTTGTTTTATTTAGAAAACTAAACTAAGATGTGGACATATCCCAGGTTATTAAGTTACATTTCTGAACATAAATTTTTGGATTCTGCTTCCAAGAAACCACCTTAAAAAGGGCTGACTGTTACAGTACTCTCCTCTTTCATGCTTGTCCCTTTCTCCTTGTGGCATCCTAGAGCATGGATCTGATGATTAGAGTTATAATGGCTGTTTCACGAAAATAAGGCAATCCTTGAGTTTGGAAACTTGTCACAAAGATTGTGGAACAGATAAAACGTGGTGGATTCCTGATAACTGCAGAGATTTCTTAGACACCATATTAGCACTGACCTGCTGTATCTGGAGTCTTTTCACATGAAAGAAACATTTAACAATCTACTCTCTTTAAGAAAGTATTATTTGTTTTTATGTTGTTATTATTTTGTTGTTTTACAGAGATAAATTTAATAGTAACTGGCATAAAGTTTCATACCTGGAAATGTCTTTTGCAAGAACAAAACATCAATAGAATTGACTCAGTGGAGATGATAAGGCAAATACTAAGCAATCAATATTACAGGCTGGAGAGTTGATCACTTTCTTTATGTGATAATAAAATGTTTGTTCAAACTGTTGGCTGCTGTATATTTGGAATCAGATAACATGCCAACCAAGGTTGCACTATTACTACCTGATCTACAATTGTAGACAATTTTAAAATGTAGTGTATACTCAATCTTGATGCTTTTGACTGACAAACTGAAGCTAGAATCAGTAGGGTAGTGAGCAGAGAACAGGAAGGCTTGAGAAATTTATCTGCCAATAGCTCGCAGTCTAATTTCACTGTGAGCTCATTAATTTGAAATGTAGCAGGGATGAAAAAGACAAATTCTACTGTATTCCAACCTGGTATATTCACCAATATTGGCTGTTAAGGGGCAGCATTAGTTAGAGATAACACTGCGGTCCAATGCTTGTAAGCAATTTTCTTAAGCGTCCTCTTACTACACAACTGCACACCGATAAAGGTTAGAATAAGGTATAACATTCCCACCTAGCCAGTTATTTCAAGTGGATTCAAAATAATCAATAGAAGTATGAAGAACACGAAAGTCAATAAGTGAAAGGCGAGAATGTTCAGTCTTCACAACTATATCTGGATGAGAAGTTTAGCTGTGGTTATTTACACATAGAATTGATTGGACAAAATACACCAGACAATTGCTAACGTTTACAAGTATTGTACAGCCACTGCTAAGACAGCTTTAATTTTCTTAAGGAGAATCCAAGGTTCTCTGAACCTTAGCTGGAAGAGATGGGCAGGTCCTCCAAAAAGTATCTTTCCCTATGTACATATCAGATGTGACCATGGATGAAAACAGACATGTGACCAGGCAGTGGTTCACGCCTGTAATCCCAGCTACTTGGGAGGCTGAGGCAGGAGAATCTCTTGAACTCGGGAGGCAGAGGTTGCAGTGAGCTGAGATCATACCACTGAACTCCAGCCTGGGCAACAAGAGAGAAACTCCATTTCAGAAAAAAAAAAAAAAAAAAAAAAAAAAAAAGAAAGAAAGAAAACAGACATGGAAGAACTTCACAAAGAGCAAGACAGAAACCACAGAGGATAATAGGTAAGAAGGTTTGCCACAGAAGGCAGGCACATGTACTACAGGATTTGTTAAGTGAAGACTTTCCTCCATGGGCAGGGAAGAGAGTGCTCAGTCTTGCTTCTTTGATCAGGTACTCTATTTTCCAATTTCCCTTCTACAAATGAGAGTTTTTATTTCCGTTTCCTGATAATTTCCACCTCTGTATTGAAGGGCATTGGTGGCATGTAACTTGTGAGTTTGTGTGAGTCTAAGTTGTATCTTTGAGGCCAAAATATTGTAGCCTCCAGATCCACTTAGACATTTACTAATGCTCATGGGTATCTGCAATGAACTTCATTGTTCTGAAGCAGGAAAGTTTCCCTGATCCCTTTGTGGAGGGGAGCTGGAGTGTACAGGTGCTAAAACTAGTCAGCCTCTTCTGTGCCAGCAGGGGCCAACTCCACTCACTGGGGTCCCCCTGCATTCCACTCCCTGCAACAGGGGGAGCACAGGTGACCTGGTATAGGACCTGGGGCGAGCACTTTTGTTTGCCAGCAGGAGCAAAATTCTGTGCAGCCCCGCAGCAGCCTGTAAGGGGGTGCCTGCAACCACTGAAGCCCCAGAGTGTTACGGTAAGTGCTCTTTTAGCTTTGCCATCTGCGGATGACTTAAGTGTTAACAGCTCAGTGGAGGGTCAGTGTGACAGCCTTTTGCACCTGCACCAGAGCTCTTGACCAGCACTCGGTAGGAACGAGGTCACATAACAAATTAAAGATGGTAAATGTCGGGATTGTATTGCCAGTAAAAGTGGTTCTCAGTGGGAAGGGGAGCTAAAAAGGGGATGGAGTGGGAAGATAACCTTCCCCCAGAGTCTAACCATCCACAACCTCACTCCTCTTGGAAGCAAGTGATCAAGCTGTTCCTCTGAAGTCAATCTGCTTCTCTCCAACATCCAAACAACCATCGTCTCTAACGTCCCACTGCTTCTCCTCTTCTCCTCTCTCTCCTGGTGGAGCCTGGGGCTTTTATGGTTTTGGAAAAGGCAAGATTCAAGCAGGAAAACAGGAATGCATGTTCTCCTTTTGGGCCACGGTTCCAGGCTTGAGGGTGAGGCACTCACTAGGGACTCACCCTCTTCTGCCCCGAATTTCCTTGCCTTCTGTCCCTATCAGTTCCATAGAAGAAATTCGGCTAACCTACTAAGAACTCAGATAAAAAATACTTCCCAATTGGTTTGAAAGGAGAAGTTTGAATGCTTATATTTCTTTCATCTTACCTTATAATCTCCCTGTTTCTTTCTATAAATGCAGTTGTTATAATGATGCAAGAGTAGCGACCTACACTGGTACAAAATGTGAATGATTGCTATGGCCCTTACAAACTCATGTTGAAGGATTGCCATTGGGAATGGGATTCAGATAGTGCAACACCTAATCTTAAATTACAAAATGAATACAATACAAGCAGTAGTATCTCTTAATATAATTTACACTATATTGACATCTGTTTATGTGACACAACTAGTAAAATGAAGTGTTCAAATGAAAACAAAAAAGCACCCAATAATGATGCAGGTTAGTTAGAGCAGATATTAGATTCGTCTAATCTAAATATTTCATCACAAATTTCTTCTGTTAGTGAGATGCTTTATATCAGTCTTTTCTATAGATCATATTCAAGACCCTCTTCAAGGACAAATGGCAACACCAGGTAGAATTGATGATACCTTGTGTTCAAAATTCCATCTCTGAATTTGTGTTTTAAAATCATAAATAGAAAAACTATGCAATATTAATGGCATATTATGCACTAGAATCACATGGTATACTATTATTGTACCATTTCTTTAATTACTTTTACTATTTTAAAAATCTATTTTATTGATTTTAAGTATTTTTCCACATCTATTTTTCTTTCTTGCTTTATCCTTCCTTTCTTTTCTTTTTATCCCAGTACTGTATTACTCAACGGTCTTCATTCTTTTCTTATCTTTTTATCCTTCTTGATGGACTAACACAGTAGCCAGTAATGTCACATGATTATTATAATTAAAATTGATATTTGTTCAAATTACGTAAAATTTAAAATAAACCTCCTCAGTTGCACTAATGCCCTTCAAGTGCTCAATAGCCACACATAGGTGAAGCCTATCTGAATGGATAACAGAAATGTAGGACATTTCCATGAATATAGAAGTTCTACTGGACAGTATGCAAGAATGGTTTACCAAAAGGTGTGATAAAACAATAAGGAGAGGGATGAGCTAGGAGGAAAAGATTAGAGTAACTGATTTCAAATACATAGAAATGCCAGATACTTGATGTTTCTTTCTTCAATTAGAAGAAAAGAAAGAAGGACAGAGTGTGGATGTATATGAGGTAGTACCCCCTGATGAGGGTAAAACAATGTATACCACAGACTGATTTGTAATACTGATCAAATGAAAACAAAAATGAAGTGCTCTTTGACTTGGGTTAGTTAAATAAAATATATAATGTAAATGTACTAAAATATATTACGATCATGCTTTTAAAGAATATTTAATGATCTATGAAAATGTTATGTTAAGTGGAAATTCTAAGTTAGAATTTTAAAAGCATGATTCCAGATTTGTGCTATAAAATGCTCATGTATTTATATAGCTATAGATATAGACATTTGTACAAATATACATATTCTTATATTTTTATATAGATCTATAGACATTTTTGTGTGTGACTGTATGCGTGTATTTAGGATTAATATGTAGGTAGAAAGATGGAAGAGAGAAAGAGAAAAAGTAGCAGAGAATGAGCCTAATTATATAAAAGACATTGTGTAAGATGCATTATCTAATTTATCTCATTAACTATTTAAAACCTATGAAATAATAATATTCTCTTTTCTACAGATTGGGTAATTGGACTTAGATAAATTAAATACCTAATGTATAGTAAAAGCGAGTGTAAGTGGAAGAGCCAATGCTGGCTCACTGCAAAGGCTACCATAGAAATCAAATTGAAAGAAAATAATAGTCATACATACGTCCAAATGATTACATTATATGGAGTTGAAAAAAATCTTACCTTTCAACTCTACAATTGGTATGTATTTGTCTTAACTACCTGCAGGGGGAGCAATTGTAAAACGTTGCTAATCAAATGTACGTGTTCATAGTTTTCTATTTTATGACTCTGCCACTATTTATGGTCAATGATGTTCCATCTAAATTCTTGCTACTACCAACCTAAGACCACACATATCTGGGAATGTATAGGTATGTGAGTTATTCTAGTATGCCTAAGGATGGAATCGCTGAACAAGAATGTATTTACCTATTTAAGTTTCCTAGATAGTGTCATACACGATTTCAAAGAGCACCGCTATTCCACACTCTCTGCAACTCTTCTCCACGCATTTACCAATCCAGTAGAGATCAAATATTGTCTCTTCATTATAAATTGGCTTGTATGTGGTAACTAATAAATTTGCTTGTAATGTGGTAACTAAGGTGTTTCTTAATAGGCATAATATTTATGCATGGCTTCTGTTCTGTTAATTGCCCATTTTGCTGTGACATCATTTTTGTGTGTTTTCAAGTAAATGTAATATATTCAGCTATCAATCCTTTATTGATCACACATGGATCTTCTTGACGGGGTTTTTTTTTTTTAAGTTATTCACAGTGTCTTTTGATAAGTAGAAGTTTATTATTAATTATAGTGTAATCTAATATATCAAATCTTTCCTTTTTGATTAATATGTTTTTTGCATTTTGTTTAGAAAATCATTCCAAGACGGATATAAAAATATTTTCTTCTAGAAATAAATATTTTATAGATACATAGATATTCTCTTCTTAATTTTTTAAATTATTTTAGCTTCTTAATCAACAAAAATGAATTTTGTGAATTTATATGAGGTAGAAATTAAATGTATCTTTTCCCCATATGGTTAACCGTTTATTGAATCATTCCCATTTCTGTACTCTCTGTCCTGTTCCACAGGTCTTTATAATCACACTTTTAAAAGCACTATATCTTATTACAAAGAACAGATGTCTAATAGGAAAATCTTGCACATCCTTTTTTCTATTATGGGTATCTTGTCTTTTATTATCTTTGAAATTATTTCAAAATATTTCATTGTCTCTCCAAATATGTTTTCTTCTCAATTCTCTCATCTTCTCCTGGGATTCCAATTTCACAAAAATAATATTTGATATTGTCCCACTGTTCCTGAATGTTCTGTTCTATTTTGGGGGGGTGGGGGTAGGGGCTGTTTTTTTGTATTTTTAAAATGACTACTTCATATTGTATTTCAGTTTAAATAATTTTTATTAGTTTATTATCAAAGCCACTGTTGTTTTTTTCCTAGACTGTACTGATTATACTGATAAGTACACTAAAGTGATTCTTCACCTGTATTTCTGGGTTTCTGCTCTGTAACATTTCCATTTGATTCTTTCTTACAGTTTTCATCCTCTGCTGAAATTACACGTTTGTTTTTGCATTGTATCCATTTTTTCTTTCGAAGTCTTTAACATATAAATCACAGTTAATTGAATTTACTGTGTGGTAATTTTAGTATTTGCATCATATCTGAGTCTGTTTCTGTTGACAGTTTTGTCACTACTGTGTGCAGTTTTTCTTACTTTTTTGCATTTTCTTTTTTTTGGTTGAAACTGGGAGATCCTGTGTATTACAGTAGAGATTGAAGTAAATTACATTTAAGTGAAATATAGGCAGAAATCCTCGTTCACTAGGGCATTAGCATAAGAAATTGAGTCTATCTAGTCTTAAATTGAACTGAGTTTGTTTTTCATTGTTGCTGCCATTACCCTCAGTGCACCACTGACTTCTAACTCCTGAGGCAATACCTAGTGCTTGGTATGCCTGCTAGTTTGCTAGACTGTTTTTTCTCACTGTCCCTGCTCTACCCTTGGTTTTGGCCTTCACAAGGCACCTGTACCTCAGACAGGGTCTTCATTCATATCCTTGCACCTCCTGTGCAACTGGCAGCTTGCTGTTTCTAGTCACTTGATGTATGCTCATCTGGTGGTTAGACACGGGGTGCTTCTCTCATTGTGGCCATGACCCAATCTCAGGTCTCATGCTTCTGGATCTTGGGTCAGGTATTGGCTTCTTTGTGTGTATATGTGTTTCACATAATCTTGCCTCTCCATTAGTGGTAGGAGACTGCTAATTGTCTGAGCGTAAGATATAGTCAATCTTCTCTCTTAAGGGAAGATTTTTTCCTAGTCTTTTTTTTTTTTTTCTTAATAGATGGGTCTTGCTCTGTTGCCCAGGCTGTAGTGCTGTGGTGTGATCATGGCTGACCACAGCCTCTACCTCCCAGGCTCAAGTGATCCTCTCACATCAGCCTCCAAAGTAATTGGGACTATAGGTGTGCACCACCACACCTGCGTTTTTGTTTATGTATTTTTTTTTAAAATAGAGACTGGATCTTACTGTGTTGCCCAGCCTCGTCTTAAACTCATGGACTCAAGCAGTCCTCCTGCCTCGAACTCCTTCAGTGGTAGGATTACAGCTGTGAGTCATTGCATCCTGCCTAATAAATCTTTACCTGCTTTTTGTGAGGGACAGGATTTATTGGTCTTCCCACGGGCTTAAGGCTTTTGCTATCTATGAGAGTACATCTTGTCTGTTTTTACTATTTTTCCCACAGATAACAGCTACCTTCTCCCTTCAGTCTGTGACATCAAATCCTGTCCCCTCACTCCCATTCTATCCTAGTGTTTCTCCTAAGTGATGTCACTGTCTTTAGAGAAGAGCCTGAAAGTAGGTGAGAACTCCTTACAAGTGCATAGATCCCTGGAATTTTATACTTTTATAATTTCATATATTCATACATTGTATGTTGAGTCCCCAAAACTACCCCTAGGTTTGGTGATTCACTAGGAAGACTCACAGGACTCAGAATATAGCTATATCCACGGCTATAATGCATTACATTGAAAAGATACAAAGCAAAATGCTGACGAGTTGATGGGTGCAGCACAGCAACATGGCACAAGTATACATATGTAACAAACCTGCATGTTATGCACATGTACCCTAGACTTAAAGTATAATAATAATAATAAATAAAAATAAAAAATCAGCAAAAGGAAAAGGGGCATGGGTGAAATCTGGAGGAAATCAGGCACAAGCTTCCAAGAGTCCGCTCCTATGGAAGTCACATAGGACGTGCTTAATTCCCCCAGCAATGATTCCCGATAACTCCTGTGAAATGTGATCTCTCAGGATGCTCATAAGAGACTCACTGCCCAAGTTTTATATTGGGTTATGTAGGCACCCTCCGACTAACACATATCAAAATGCCAGACACTTGGGAGAAAAGTAGGTGTTCAACGTAAATCACACTGTTTGCATAATTCAGGCACAGTCATCCATTTTTATTAGAGAATTATGGAAACTCCTCAAACCCAACTTCCCAGACACCAAAGTCCAACCGTACAAGCATGCCTTTAATGAAAGCAATCTCAAATCTGCTATGCTCTTTTCTGCACACTTGTTCTTTAGCAATTAGGCAAACACTTTTTAACAATTTTTTTTTTCAGTTTTTATAATGGTTCTTTCTTTCTCCTATGCTCTAACACAGAGGGCTCAAATTTCAGATCTCATCACTCCTTTGAACTGTCACTTTCCCTAGATTTTTGGACTATTTCATTGCCCTGCAGCCTCATGTCTCTGATGAGATCTAGAAAAATTAGAAATTTGTGACCAGGTGCAGTGGCTCACGGCTGTAATCTCAGCACTTGGGGAGGCCCACATGAGGGTGGATTGCATGAGGTCAGGAATTCGAGACCAGCCTGGCCAACATGGTGAAACCCTGTCTCTACTGAAAAATAGAAAAATTAGCCAAGTGTAGTGGCACGTGCCTGTAATCCCAGCTACTTGGGAAGCTGAGGCAGGACAATTGCTTGAAGCCAGGAGGTGGAGATTGCAGTAAGCTAAGATCATGCCACTTCACTCCAGCCTGGACGACAGAGCAAGACTCCATCTCAAAAAAATAAAAAATTTAAAATAAACAAATAAAAGTAAAAAAATAGAAAAATTGTATCTTTTTTGTAGCTACAGTGGTAGTTACGCTGTTTCCAGCTTTCTGCATTCTAAGTTAAAGCCAGAAACCATGATAGGTTTTTAAATATCTAATGTATTTAGACTTCTAAAATGTTGCCTATTAATTACTGATTTTTAATTTTTTTGTTTCATATTCAGGGATTAAAGCAAATATTATACTAATTCATGGGCGTGACATTTCTTTAGCTTTCTTATGGTTCAATAGGTGGACAGTTTTTGAAATGTCAATATGTGCATTCTTTAATTGCTAGGTACAGGATGCTACATGACCTATTAAATCAAATCTGTTTGTTGTTTTGTTCACAATATTTCTATCATTTGGGTTTACAGAAAAATGACATCAACATATTTTAATAAAACTACTAGTTACCTGTTAAATTTATTACTAAGGTTGAATAGGTAATGCTGATATTAATAATAAGAGTAAGAGTAATATTTTCAAAGACCAACATACAGTCAATCTTCGATATTTATGCATTTTGTATTCCCAATTTTTGTATTTACTAAAATTGATTTGTAATATCCAAATCAATACTTATGCCAGTTTCTCAGTCACTCATGGACATGCACATGCCCAGAACTGAAAAAAAAAAAAAAACAAAAAAAAAAAACTGATGCTGCCGACATAGATGTGTGTTCCCAGCTGAGGTCAAAGGCATCCTCTGCCTTCTTATTTCGGATCTAATGTTATAAACAAGTGTCTTTCTTGTGGTCTATTTAGCATTACATTTTCACATTTCCGTGCTTTTTCCTGGTGATTTTACTGCTAAAAATAATTCCCAAGCATAGTGCTGAAGTGTAGTATGGCGTTCTTAAGTCTGAGAAGGCTGTGATGTACCTCCTTGTGTATGTTAGCTGGGCTTCATTCAAGGGTGCTGAACGTTAATGCTACTGGCCATGAGGTAAGTGTAAATGAGCCAATAACATATATTAAATAAGATATCTTTAAACAGAAACACACATAAAACAAGGTTATGTATTGACTGGTGAAAAATATCATGACCAAAGCCTATTAGAAACATACCTTTGTACTTCTCCTAGGATTGATGTTTTAGTATTTATTAACATAGTGGTCATTGTGATATTACAGAGTACGATTCTCACTGATATTGTGAGCCATATGTAAATGTGTAAAATATCCTATCACAAATGTTGTTTTATCAATTTCTATTTTTTCCATAAAATTTTGATATATATTGTGAGGATTATTATATAATATTGTGATATTTTAAATTGAAAACAAATACAGTGACTAATATTGCAAAATGTTTTACAATGTAAAATGTGTTTTAGGTATTTAAATAATAGCAGTATTTATTACTTTGCTTATACTAAAGATCACAAATAGTGAGTATCTTGACATAAATTTAATCCCAACAATCTAATTCCCAAAATAACCTTCAATATCATAATTATTAATGAACATGGACGCTTAGGAGATGCATTCTGAATACAATAATGGCAACTTGTTCTAAGCTAGCAGTTTTAATAGAAACGGAGAAGAGGTAGCAGATAGACTTTTGTTGATTTTAATTACAACTAGCTTTAGTACAACATAAATGCATAGACAATAGCTTAACAAATACTCATGCAACCATCACCTCTCTTTAATAATTAATATATTTGCCATATTCTCCATATTTTCCATTTAATAAGTTTTTTTAATATAACAGGCACTAGGAAACCTTACTCATAAATAGTTCAGTATGTATTTACAAAAAATAAGAATATTTGCTTACTCTTTCACAAGATAAGTTTCTTGATGATTATCATCTGTCATTCAAATGAGCCTGGGGCAGCTACCAAAACATGAGAGAATAAGTTTATATATTTTTGGGGGAAACTTAAAAGTCAGTGTTAGGAAACAATAGATGCAGGAGAGGCTGTGGAGAAATAGGAACACTTTTACACCATTGGTGGGAGTGTAAATTAGTTTAACCATTGTGGAAGACAGTGTGGTGATTTCTCAAAGATGTAGAACCAGAAATACCATTTGACCCAGCAATTCCATTACTGGGTATATACTCAAAGGATTATAAATCATTCTCCTATAAAGAAACATGCTCACATATGTTTAATGCAGCACTGTTTACAGTAGCCAAGACTTAGAACCAACCCAAATACCCATCACGCTGGATAAGCTGGAAAAAGAAAATGTGGTGCATGTACACCATGGAATACTATGCAGCCATAAAAAAGAATGAGATCATGTTCTTTGCAGGGACATAGATGAAGCTAGAAGACATCATTCTCAGCAAACTAACACAGGAATAGAAAACCAAACATCACATGTTCTCACTCCTAAATGGGAGTTGAACAATGAGAACACATGGACACAGATGATGTGTTGATAGGTGCAGCAAACCACCATGACACATGTAAACCTATGTAACAAACCTGCACATTCTGCACATGTATCCCAGAACTTAAAGTTAAAAAAAAAAAAGTCAGTGTTTTGTTAAGAAGAGAGCCACAGTTCCTGTTACTCTCCCATTGTTACAGAGAATCTTGCAGTGGGCAGAGTGCTATGAACACCTGGCTTAGATGTGTGTTTTGAGGAGAGTCCATTCTGTTTGTAAGGGCAAGCCTTGACAGCAGCCTTATCAGTAACGGTAAAACTACTGAGGCACCAACAAGTTTGCACTTAGATGCCACTGTACATTACTATTAGAGTTTTCTGAAAATGTCAAATATCTAGTGTAGAGGCACAGAGAGAAGAAGACAATCAGTCCCATATTTTCAGTTTGCAAAGAAGTGGGGATCACTGATTCTAGCTTGCTCTTGATGTAGCCAACTAAAGAAAGAGTTCAATGTCATTGTCAGACAAAGTACATTATTATGCCTTATCCTCTGAACCAAAGTGTCATTTGAACAACTAAACATTAACCATATTTTAAAAACTTGATCCAGTATGAGGTTCATATTCAAAGTTATCTCAAAGACAATATTTAATGCTGGTTTCTTAAAACTACATCATATCAGATTAATGTAAATGTAAGTTCTGAATGCTGACTTAGTTTTTGATAAGTTATATGTTTCTTAACCTATGCCAATCCCTGTGAACCTTTTTATGTTATTGTTTAAATGCATTAAGTTTTTTTTTAAAAAAGATCAATTTTTTAAAGTCAGAACTTCTAGACATTTTGTGTATGTCGGGGGGGGGATATAGTTCATATAGTAAGTACTTTCACTGCTTATTTAAAATGGGAGTTAGATTGAAATGATCAACTAGATTTGGACTGGATATTTTAGCAAGAATACTCCCTAAGTGGCATCATGTATTGTGTTATGCAAATGCAGTGTAAGACATGCAATGTCTAAATGCCCCTCTATTGATGATGTTACGGTTGCTCACTTAAAGTATTAACAGGTGGACTTTTTAAATTGCAAGCTTCCATGTCCTCCTTTCAAATCATATGTGATTTTTAATCTAATATTTTGGTGCTATGTATGTATTCAGTTTCACATAAACTTTCATCCAATAATTTTGGCATCCGTTGATTATTGTCTTATTCAATAACAATTTTCTAATTTTATAATTTCTTCTATATTAATCAGCTAGCATTATTCTATAAAGAAGAGCTTTCATGAGTCAAAACACTATATGGATAAATCAAAAATATACTTCCAATTTGAAATGTGCAGCTAAAACTTGATTCTCTAAATGTAGTTTTTAGAATAAGAAGTTGGTTAGATAACTACTTCCCTTTGCTACAAATGAAGTAAATTTTGTACTTTTTTAGTGTTATTATGGATTTATATACATTAATGTTGAAAACATCCTGACTTTGGATAGTAGTATCTTTTTCATGATGGTCCTTGTATCCTATTGATATGAAACATTAGTTTTCTTCTCTTTCTAGTCCCTCAAGTCTGATATTTCAAGTTATTGCAGGAATCTTATATATAATATATAAAATGTATATATTATATCATATATATGATATATATCTAAGTGCATGCATACATATGTTACATATATATTCACATTCCAGAATGTGGTACATAAATACTTTCTCACACTAAAAACAATGACAGTTAAGACCCATCATCATTGCTTTCAGTAGGAAAATATATTTAGATACCACATTGGAATGCGAATTCTGCTTCCTTCATGGCTACTCTTCCATTAATATAGGATATTTATGATGTATTAAGTAGTTTAATTTACTGAATTTTTGAAATGGCTTTAGTTTTCAAGTTGCAGCTCAAATGTTCCCTGCATTATGATTATAAAGGAATTTACCTGTTTTCTTCTAGTGCATTTAGGTATAAAATCTATCTGAAATTTATCTTTGTTTGATGTGTGAGGCATAAATTTAGTATGATCTTTTTGAAAATAAATATCTGACAATCAACATAATTTATTAAAACGTTCATCTTATCCTACCAATATAATAAGCAGATTTTTTAAAGAAGCTGAGATCATATCTTTCATAAATGACACACAACCTAAATTTTAAGAATAAATAATTTGAATATTTCAGAAAATATGTTAATTGCATGCTACAGGCTTTATAATTTAATACAATTTATAACATCTGGGAGATTCTGAAAGTTATATTTCTGATTATGTGATTGTGAACTAACCTGGTAAAAAGGAAATGTGACATACTCAATGAAAAAGGACTGATCTTATTTGTTACTAGATTATAGAAAAATATGAGATAACAAAATCTTTTAATAGGTACGTGCCTATAACATGACTTATTAAGAATGGCAATAACAATGAGAGATTCCCTTTTCTTGAAACAAATAATGTAAAAAAAAAAAAAAAAAAAAGCCAAAAAAAATGTGGTAAAAAAATGACAGTACAAGAAAACTACTGTGCGTTGCTTGCATATACTCTGATGGAAAATTAACATTGTGAAGAGGAAATTGCAAGTTCTAATAAATGGGAAATTATGAAAAACACATCTAGCCATTTCAAAGTAAGTAAAAGTCCCAGAACAAAGGATGTATAGTCTTTACAACGTTAAATAATTTGTATGTATGCTATCACAGAGGATGTTGCAGAATTGATTTCATACATTATCATTAAGGAAGATAGCATGGGAGAGGTAATTAAGTATTGAAGAAGGGCTTGCCCTGAATCTCTATATAAGATAATCTGGGTCTTATTTATATAAGGAGTCAAGACAGGCAAGAATTAATTCAGTTACCATACTTGCAGAAGCTACATAATTAAGATGGGTTTGCTATGCATGAGCAAGTCCATATTGATTTTTTAATTTTCATAATATGAAAATGAATTACCTCCTTTTAGAGAAGTAAACCTCTAAAATGTGCTATCTGGGGTGCCAAACCATAGATAATGAAACATTAAAATTGAGAGGTACAATAAGGCTAGAAAATGGATTCATTAAAGAGCTTACAACTTTCATCAAATGACAAAATGAGGGAAAAAATTACTGTACATGGGTCAGTAATTTAACAATGATTTAACCAAAAAAAAGGGCTACAAAACTCAATAGTATCCAATATTTTATCATCTAAAATAAAACAGTATGCTTTATACCATAACTTAATTGAAGGTTTAAAGAGAAAAACATGCAACAAATAAAGGGAAAGTAATCATAAGTTCATAAAACAGAAAAGTTGACTTCCAGATTCATATAAAGCAATTTTTATTTCAAATCTGAATGTTTATTTATGGAAGGCAGAACTTTTTTTTTTCTTTAGAAAAGTAGAGCAAAAGTCCATTTGTTTTGGACATTGCAAGAGTAGAAATTCTATATCAGCAATTTTAGCTTCAATACAAGATCTAGGGATTTCATCTGATAAACTCCTAAGCTAACTGTTTTCTCTGTGCCCTCCTGCTTCTCTGTTTTCACAAAGCTTAGTATGAAGAGAGGCCAAGTATGCCACATTTCTTCTAGTACTTTTCCAGGTCATGACTGATTACTTCCTTGCTCTCAATTTCCAGTGAGATCTCAAGCTTGAAGAGAAACAAAATTATTTTCTATAAAAGGATTCTCCCTTTGATAAATGAAGAAAACAAAACGTGTGTAATATGCTGAACTACAAGTGATGAGATGTGATAAGACGTCAAAGTATTTTTTACCTTTAAAGTGATAGAGCATTGTATACAAATATAATGTTTTATTATGAATAGAAAGAGTAAAAAGTTACATTTTTTATTCTTTCAGGTTTTGTTGTTGTCGTTTTTTGGTGAGACAAGATCTTGCTCTGTCGTCCAATCTGGAGTGCAGTGATATTATCTCAGCTCACTGAATCTTCGACCTCTCTGGCTCAAGCAATTCTCCTACCTCAGCCTTGTGAGCAGCTGGAACCATTGGTGTGCAAAACCATGCCCGTTTTGCCTACTTTTAAAATTAGGTTACTATATTTTTTTTCCTATAGAGACGTTTGAGCTCCTTGCATATTCTGGTTATTAATCCCTTGTCAGAGTTTGTAGTTTGTAAATATTTTCTCCCATTCTGTAGGTTGTCTCTTCACTTTGTTGATTGTTCCCTTGCTGTGCAGAAGCTTTTTAACTTGATGTGATCCCATCTGTCCATTTTCACTTTGGTTGTCTGTGCTCGTGGGGTATTACTCAAGGAATCTTTGCCCAGTCCAATGTCCTGGAGAGTTTCCCCAATATTTTTTTTAGTAGTTTCATAGTTGGAGGTCTAAGATTTAAGTCTTTAATCCATTTTCATTTGAGTTTTGCACATGGAAAGAGATAGGGGTCGAGTTTCTTTCTTCTGTGTATGGATATCCAGTTTTTTCCAGCATCATTCATTGAAGAGACTGTCTTGGCACCTTTGTAAAAAATGAGTTCACTGCAGATGTATGGATTTATCTCTGGATTCTTTATTCTGTTCCACTGACTTGAAGGTCTGTTTTTATGTCAGTACAGGATGTTTTGATTACTAGAGCTCTGTAGTATAATTTAATGTCAGGTAACATGATTCCACCAGATCCTAATCTTTTTGCTTAGGATAGCTTTGGCTACTCTGGGTCTTTTGTGGTTCTAGATAAATTTTAGGATTGTTTTTCTATCTCTATGAAGAATGTCTTTGGTATTTTGATAGAGGTTACATGAAATCTGTAGATTGCTTTGGGTAGTATGAACATTTTAACAATATTGATTCTTCTAATACATGAACTTTATGTGTTTTTTTCAGTGTCTTGCATCAATGTGTTACAGTTTTCATTGTAGACATCTTTAATTTCTTTGGCCAAGTTTACTCCTGGGTATTTTATTTTATTTATGGCTATTGTAAATGGGATTACTTCCTTGATTTCTTCTTCAGATTGTTCTCTGCTGACATGTAGAAGAGCTTCACGACATGGCCATCATCATAACCAGCTCACAAGAAGTACTCCCAGGCTACCCACTGATGTTCACTTCAGGCTCAAAGCTCTTAAGTAAGCTTGTGGTGAGGGCTGCATGGCCTAGGACACACCCTTCAGGGAAGTGGAATCCCCTCTGGCCCAGGACAGGTCTAGAAATGCCATCTGAGAGCCAAAGCCTGGAATAAGGCACGCCAAAAGCCCACTTTGTGTTCTAACACACGGAGGCTGAGCTGGTACCTAAGCATGCAAGACTAACTCCCCTTTGCTGTTTCCTCCGCTTATCTCAAGCAGAAGGAGTGTCTCCCCACAGCCGCCACAGTTGGCACTGTGTTGCATTTCACCTGAAGCCGGCTAGTCTCAGAGTCTCACCCAAGGCCCACAGTGTATGACCAGGGTATTGCTGCTGATTAGTTGGGGTCAAGGGCTCATCAGTCAGCAGGTGTTGGCTCCTGCCAAGGATGGGTCCTTCCCTTCAAGATAGCAAGTTCCATCCTGGCCCAGTGTGTGTCAGTAAATGCCATCTGGGAACTAGGACTTGGAAAGGGGGCCTTATGTGTCTGAGTAGTGCCCTATCCTACTGTGACTGACCCAGTATCAAAGATGCAACACAAAGACCTCTTTACTCTTTCATCTCCCCTCCTTCAACAGAGAGAAGGGATCTCTTTTCGAGTCCCAAGCCATGCAGCCTGGGTTTGGGTGAGGGGTGGAACAAGCACTTACTTAGCTGCCTGGGCTGGTGTGTCCGCAAGTCATGTGCCTTCCTCAAGTCCACTGGCTCAGCCCAGGTCATAACTAGGACTCACCTAGGAGTGTCAGTCTTTGTGGCCTAGACTGCATTTGAAGTGTATTTGGGGCTCCAGGACACATCAGCCCCGATGGTGGCAAGGCTTGTCAGAACTTGCATCAACTGAGTTTAGCCTGGTTTTGCTTTCTGCTGTGACAGGGCAGCACTGAGTTCAATGCCATGTCTCAGAATTGCTGTGTTCTCCCTCTCCTAGGTGCACAGATTCTCCATGCTGCGAGGCTGCTGCCAGGGAATGGGCAAGAGGTGACAATAGCCATTTCTACCATCTTCAATGCCTCTTTCAGCATTATGAATTTAAAACCAGGTCTGGTGAGTGTTCACCTAATTTTTGGTTCTTATGAAGGGGCCAGTTTTGTGTAGATAGTTGTTAAGTTGGTGTCCTTGGAAAGGGGATGATCTGTAGAGCCTTCTATTTGGTCATCTTGCTCTGCCTCCTTTTTTCTTTTCAACATATTTTCTTGTTATTCATTGCACACTTTTGATTAAAATATTATATTCTCTCTTAACCTCAGAAAAGACTTAGACTATGCCTTTTACTGCTCCGGTGCCACTTGTTTTTTCTCTGTGGTCTTCAAGAATATCAATATTATTATGCAGTATCTCTTTATTTTGTCCTCCTCTCTTTCCTCTGTCATTCATGTTGTTTCACACAACACCCATACTCACACACGTTTCTGAAAACATTTTTTTCTCTTTTTTTCTGAGAAAATCTCTCAAGTTCTGCTGTTAGACATTGGTTTAATTGTTTCCAATAACATTACCACCATTCATTTTGTTTTTTAATGAAAGTTTAAATTTTGCTGTTTCATTTTAATTCTTCCTAAAATATTGTTCTTTTCTTGTCCCAAAACTCTTTATAACATCCATTTCTCTTATAATTGCATCCACATTTCTTTTTAAAGTATCTTGAATTTCTCATTATAAAGAATCTATATTTTAATAATAAACTTATTGAAATAACTAAGTACATACTTTCTAAATTTCAGTTTAATGGTATATTTCAAAACTGCATATTTCCTCTGAATCTTTAGTCCTATAGTCTCCTTGTATAGTGCAGAAGTCTAATATTGGCCCCTGTAATTATTTTAATAGTGGGAGCTAGATTCCTCTTGAGCACTAGTCGACTGACTAGATTTTTACATTTCTTTTATCAGCATTATAAATAATTTATTACTATTTTAATATTAGTGGAATACTTAGCTGCCATTATCTATTGATACTATAAAGTATCAGATTATATTTTAGAGGAATTTTAAAGTAATTTTAGTTATTATTTTGCCAAAAGAGTGCATGGGTGCCAATCATCCCAAAGATCAACTGTTTTGTTGTTGTTGTTGTTGTTGTTTTGAATTTTAGTTCTAAGATGGTGGGATTCCCACTACTTATACGTTACTATTCATGACAAGGGATTGAAGGAGATGTTCAAATTAACATTATTGAAAATAGAAATGGTGCAGGTTAATTTCAAAAATATTTTCCATGTCCATTGTCATTCTGTTCTGCAATAAACATATAGGTGTAAAGTCTACGCATGTAGGGAAGAATGAGAAGGCATTTTCAGTTGCCCTTTTACTGCCTCTAGTGCTCAACTTCAGATTTCTTTCCATGTATTCATGTGTAAAAGTTGTGCTTGCTATCTGTCCGATCATTGGAGTATTTGTCATTTACAGTGACTTGGTATTTTGTGTCTGTCATGTGTTTTAATGTGACTATTAATATGGGATGTGGGGGAAGAAGTGTGACTAGCTTATTATTGGTTACAAGGCCAAGTTTATCTAGAATCATTATATATATATATAATATGTAACATATATATAATATGTGAAATATAATGCTCAAATAGAAAAGTGCACATAGTAAAATTGCACAGCTCTAATTTTAAAAAAAAACACATTCCTATAACCATTACAACTAATGACAATGTAAAATAATGTCAATGTCAAAATTCTAGAAGGCTTCCTCACTCCGCACTCCATCATCTCATCAAAGTTGACCACTTTCCTAATTTTTTGATAATCACATCCTTGGTTTTTTAGAGTTTTGTTGCTTTGTGCATTTTCTAAGTTTATGTTTTCCTGCACTTAAACATCTATATAAATAGAACCATTCATTATACATTATTTTTATGTCCAATTTATTTTTATTACAATTACCTACTTTAAAATGTGTCTATGTTATATATAGTTGTAGTTTATTCTCATTGTGCATTATTCCATGTTGTGATTATAACAAAAGTTATTTTCCTATTTTCATATTGATGAACTTTTCGATTGTTTCTAGATTTGGACTATTATGTGTATTCATGCCATGAGTATTTTTGCTTGTCTTTAATATGGATGAACATATTTTTAGTGGGCATATATCTAAAAGTAAGATGAATGAGTTAAAATATATTTATCTTCAAATTTATAAAAAAAATTTCCAAAGTTGTAGAAATTTTTATTTCTGGTACTAGTATGAGAGAATCCTGACTCTTCTAAGCTTCTACAATAAGTTAGATGAGCACTTATTTATATTTTTGGCCATTTAAGCATACATTTTGGCATACATCTTTTTAAATGTATGCTCAAGTGTATTTCGATTTTATTGAATTATTAATGATATTACTGAAATAATGTCTACCATCTTTCCCATATTTTATTCTTTCAGTTTCTGTTTCTTTTTTACTATCTATTTTATATTATTTTTAACCAAATTATCACCAATATTGACTCATTCTTTATATCTCTTAAAATTAATGATTACCTTGGGGTTTGTGATATTTATTTTAATTATTCATGTCTACATTAAAATAAAATTGAACTACTTAACATGCTGAATGTAGGAGTCTTTGTTTACAGGGTTTCTTTTCCCTGTTAGGATTTTAATGATGTCACTTCATTTTTTTATATACATGGTTTCCAAATAGAACTAACAGTTACATTGAGCAAGATCACTGACTACAAAGTTAGTTTACAGAAAACAATTTTGTTTCCATAGAGTATTAATGACTAGTTGGAAATTAAAAGTTTTAAATGTCCACACATGCAATTATGTATCACTCTAACAAATCTACCAATATATGTTTCCTACTATCAAGACTGATTCCTGGAAACAATAAAATACTGATTAGAGAAATGAAACCAAAAAAAGGAATATGCCAGTTTCATAGATCTGAAGACTCTACTTGTAAGACTTGTAAGACATCATTTTTTCTAAAATAAGTCTACAGAGTAAACACAATCTGAATCAAAATGCCAGCATCTATCATTTTGTTTGTTTGATTGACTTTGTAAAAAGCAATGAATGAATACTAAAATGTATATAGAAAGCAATGAAACAAGAATAGCAAAAACAGTTTTGTAAAAAAAAGGTACAGTTAGAAAATGCACATTTTATTATTTTAAGGTTTACTATAGTCAATAGGTCTTGTTAGCAATGGCTCTTGTTAGCAGTAAACATATTTTAGTAGATTTGTTATATTTATATACAATTGCATGTGTGAACATTTAAAACTTGTAATTTCCAAATGGTCATTGCATATAGAAACACTATTGTTTTCTGTAAATCAACTTTGTAGTCAGTGATCTTGTCAACGTATCTGTTAGTTCTACTTGGAAACTATGTATATCAAAAAACAATGAAGTGATACATTAAAATCCTGACAAGGAAAAAGAATCCTGTAAACAAACACTTTCAATTATAGTAATCAGCATAGTGTGGTATTTGTAAAGTATGGACACAAAAAATTAATGAAACAAGATAGCACTCAGAAATAAACCTATGCACATATGGTCAGTTGATTTTCTACAAACTTCAAAGGTAATTTAATGGACAAAGAGGAAATTTATCAACAAATGCTGCTGGAGCAATTGAATATTCACATGGAAAAAAAAATAACCCTTAATCTATTCTTTTCACGTTAGGCAAAAATTAACTCAAAATGGATTAAGCCTTAAATGCATACCATAAATTAAGAAATTCTTAAAATTTCTAGAAGAAAAATACAGTGAAACACTCTTGGGGGTACGCAAATGTTTCTTAGGTATAGGTATGACTAAAAAAAAGCATGATTCATTAAATAATTAAGTCTTATGTCAAAAAATTGTAAAATTTCTGCTCTTCTTAAAACAAAGGCATTTAAGGAAAGGAGAAACGACATCCACAAACTGGAAGTAAATACATGTGAAACCCTTATCAGACAAAAGATTTGTATCCAGAATATATAACAACAACAACAGCAAACTCAATTTAAAAATGGACAAAGACTTGAACAGAGATTTCACAAAATAGGATGTATGAATAGCAAATAAGCATGTTAAAAAGCATACGTTTTCATTTTACTTTAAAAATAGCTAAAATTGGATTGTTGTATGCCATAGTTAGTTATGTCTAACTTTATAAGAAACCGCTAAACTGTTATCTGGAGTAGCTTTATACTTGTGCATTTCTACCAAGAATGTATTAGATTTTCAGTTACTTCGCATTCTTGACAACCCTTGCCAAGCTATGGTCTGTTAAGTTTACAAAACAAGCTATATGTGAATATCTATAGTAGCTTGGTAAAGGGCTATTATTTATAATATACCTAAGCTAACTGAAGGTTAAACACACTGCAACACATCTGTACAATGGACTACTACTAAGCAATTTTGAAAGGACAAATTTCTGACATGTGCAACAACATGGAGAATTCTCAAATTCTTTATACTAAGTGAAAAAAGACCTGCCTAGAATGTTACATATTCTGTGATTCCACTTGTATGGCTTTCTAAACAAGGGAAAGAAATAAGAACAGGAAACAGATCAGTTATTGCCCAGGGCTGGAGTGTTAGAAAGAAAGCGACCATAAAAACCAAACAAAACCAAACAAAAGCAAACAAAAATAAACCACATACCCACAAAAAAACCCACAATAAACAAAAATCCAACCAAACAAAAAGGCACAAAGAAACTTCAAGAATTGATCTGTTCTATATATTGTAGTGGTTTCACATACTTCATGTGTTTCTCAAAACTCACTGAATTGTACATTAAAAAAAAAGTGAATGTCATTGTTGGCAAATGCTTCAACAGACCTGACCTAATAGATAAATAGAAGGAAATAAAAGAAAACATCATAAGCCACCAAGTAAAAACAAGGTTCATATATAATATAGGCAGTCGTCTTGGTTGTAAAATGGTGAAATATCTTCATAGTCAGAATAAATAATCTTGAAAACTTTTTTGTGTCAATTGATTCATCATAAATCTCATTTAAAAGTATCCTTTATGACTGAGTGCCGTGGCTCACACCTAAAATCCCACTTTGGGAGACTAAGGCAAGAGACCAGCCTGAGCAACGCAGTGAGATGTTGTCTCTACAAACAACAACAGAAGAAGAAGGAGAAGGAGAAGTAGAAGAGAAAAAGAAGATAGGAAAAGAACAGAAAAGAAAAGAAAAAAATAGCCTGGCATGGTGGCACATGCCTGTAGTCTCAGCTACTCAAGAGGCTAGGGGAGAGGATCTCCTGAGCCTAAGAGATTGAGGCTGCAGGGAGACCTGATAGCACCACTGCACTCCAGTCTGAGTGACAGACCAAGACCCTGTATCAAAGAAATACAATAAAAATCAATTGAAGGCAGGGTGCAGTGGCTCACACCTGTGATCCCAGCACTTTGGGATGACAGGGGGGCAGATCATGAGGTCAGGAGTTCAAGACCAGCCTGGCCAACATGGTGAAAGCCTGTCTCTACTAAAAATACAAAAATTAGCTGGGCATGGTGGCACACACCTGTAATCTCAGCTACTGGGGAGGCTGAGGCAAGAGAATTGCTTGAACTCAGGAAGCAGAGGTTGCAGTGTGCCGAGATCACACCACTGCACTCAGCCTCGGTGACAGAGCAAGACTTTGTCTCCAAAAAAAAAAAAAAAAAAAAAGGAAATAAAAATACCCTTTAAGATTTCAATAAATTATTATTTCTTTATTGCTCCAAATACTGTCCCAACTTGCATTTTTAGACATGAGATACACATAAACACATTCATTTACATATAATTATTCTGTTGCCAAAGGCATGCATGGAAAAATATCCTATTTCAACATGTTTTTCTGAGTATTAACTGCAAGTCCACGAACCAGAAATTATCCCATGGAAAAAAATACAAAAATAAATAAATAAATAAAGATGTAGTCTTAGTTATACAACCTTGTAATTTTAGCAATACTTTGCATTTGGTCATATAATGCCCTAAATGCATTCAAAGTTTTTTGTCTGTAAGTGTATATCATTTTTATATTGTTGTTTATATATATGGGACTGGTCAGAAATATTTTGGTTTACTTATTTCATGTTTATTGGCTTCATTTTTAGAAAACATTTTTTCTTTATAAATTCTGGATAAATGAAGCTATTTCATCTTTGATTAAGCTATGTCAGTCATTTCTGCTGAAAATATCTGTATCTAATTTCTGAAGGAATGATTGCTTAGAAGCAATAAAATCAAATAAGGTGATAACCCAAAACTAATTGTTTCAAAATGATTAGAGATTTCACTTCTTTTGCCATTTCCATTTTAACTTGATCATATGGCCTTCTCTTTTGGTAGTATAATAATTTAGAATTAACCTCCACAAGCTTTCATGAATAATTTAGTTAGTGATGATAAAAAAGAATGTAATTAATTTCTGGGGTAAATTCCAGATCATCATAAAAACCTGGAAGGGAACCATGTGTATATTTAATTAATAAATGGTAACATGCACACATTTTTTTCTACTCAAATTTAGCACTGTGATACTGATAATTGCTCAATATGAAATTCTTGCCAAGTGCAATTACAGGGAAATCCTCAGGATGAAAATTGAGTATAAGAAACACCAGCAATGTTTTTGAAGGAAGTCAGTGGAAATAACATCAACCACAAATTAGAATGAGATATGTTTTCACATGGTTCTTATAGATCTTTCACTGAAAATATCCAGAATCAAATACGTATTTATGTACCTTGATATAATTGAACTCATTTTAATGAAGCCAACGAAGTACCACAGAATTTTTTCTGATTTTTTTTTTTTTTTTTTACTTTCTGGTGCATATTATTTTCAGGTACTAAGTTCTAAGAAATCAAGAGATAGGCTGTTTTGTTGCTTTTGTAATATTTTTGATTTAACTTGTAACTCAGCACCATAATTTATAAGATGAGGATATTAGGATATTTAATCATTTTAACTTACTTTATTGATTGGTCCATATATATCCAACACTGTTGGCATTGTCATGATGGTGTGGATATGTACTCTCAACTGGACTGGGTGTCTGCCTAAAACTTCATCATTTTGGATCAACGAACTGTATTTGATCCCTTTCCATTTCTTGTAGCACATTATTTTACTATTATTCCCTCCCAGATCTTCATATACTTCTCTCTATGACTTCATTCTCCTGAGTTAAAAGATATGCAGTTTTCTCATTATCAGCTACACATTCATCCTTTCAGAACTTTTCATGCAAACACACACACACACACACACACACACATCCATTCTTCATTCATTCATTTAACAAATACTAATTGAGCATCTACTATGTATCATGAACTGTCCTGAGTGCCGGAGTTACATTATAAATAAAAAAGACAAACATCTCTGCCCAATATATCTGTCCCTCTAGTGGATGGAAAGAGATAATAAAATTAATAAGTTAAAGATATTTTAATGGGTGATAAGTGTTTTCAAAAACTAAAAGTACGAGAGAAGTATAGAAATATTTGTGCATGGGAGAGAGATGGTTTGCAATTTTAACTATGGTAACAAGCATAGGGTCCATAAGAAAAGTGACATTTGTAAAAATATTTGAAGGAGGTGAAGGAAGTAACTGTTAGGGTAATTGAGTGCAGAACATTTTAGGAAGAAGAAACATTTTGGCCAGGTTAAGGTGATTAAGAGGAAATAGGAAAGAAGGTTGGAGAGGTCATGGAAATCTGGTGGGCATTTGCAAGCTATTGTAAGGTATTTGGATTTTCTGAGGGAGGTAAAAAAGTCAGTGAGATATTTTGGATGAAGGAATGACATGATGAGACAAGTTTTCAAGAGTCACTTTTATGCTACAGGAAACAGATTTCAGATGGGTAAGCGCAAAAGCACGACGATACATTAGGGAGCTCTTGTGCTAATGTAGGCAGGAGAAGTATTGTCCTTGACCAAGGTGGTAACAGGAGTTGCAGAAAAGTGGTCAGATTCTGGATACACTTTGAAGGTAGAGAAGACAGTAATGTATGTGGTGTATAAAAGAAAAAAAAAAGACGTCTTCAAAGTTTTAGGTGTGAACAGTTGGAAGCATTGAGTAGCCAGAAACTAGAAAAGGAAGAGGGGTACGGTGATTTTGTTGGTAGGAGGAATTCAGGAGTTCAGTTTTGGATATGTTATCTCCAAGTGGAGATATCATATGGGCAGCTGAGTGTGTGAATCCAGGTTTCAAAAAGATACTTTAAATTTTGCAGACTTCAAATTTTTCCCTGCCTCTGGGTACCTCTTACACAAAGATGTTGACTTTTGACGGTATTCAAAGCCAAGAATAAGATAAGTTGACTGGGAAAGAGAGTGTAGCTAGAAAACAGTAGAAGAACAGGTCTAAGAACTGGGGCATTTCCATATCGTCTGGTCATGGAAGAAAGAAGTAAGCAAAGAAAACTTTACATATTACAATTTCTATCTGACTGAGTTTTCTCAGAAAGAAGATTCAGGCAGAAGAAGCTTATTGGATAGATAAAGGAAATAATGGTGGCAAAGTGGGAAAGTAATACAGGGAAAATAGAGTAACCAATAATTATGTTATTTAGTTACTTGCCATAAATCTAAAAATCTTTTAAAATATTTGACTCATAATTATCCCACTGGTACCACGTCAAAAATGCACCTTGAATTGTATGCAGTAAAAGGAAATCCACATCTACACATTTGATAATGAAGCTGAAATAATCAAGAGCAAATGCCATCTTAAAAGCTTTCAGATAACTAAAAGACAGGGATAACGATTAGATTAGTGTCAGATATTTATACTGAAAATGATATGAAGATAACAGAAGACAGAGTATCTTCAAAATAGTGAAGAAAAAATATGCTTCTCGAAATTCTATATCCAGCAAAATATCATAGAAGACTGTGAGTGAAATACAGTTTTTACACAAACAGGAGAAAACAGTTTATAAGTAAACACCTACTGAAAAAACTATTAACGAAAAGACATCGGCTTTGAAACAGAAGAACCCAGAAGAATTTATGGCGTATGTAAAACAACAGTGGCCATGGCCAAAAATTTAGAAATGGTTAAAATCTAAGAAAATAATTTATTAATATGGAGAAGACAATAAAACAAAATGATAAACTGCCACCCTGATAACACTGTAGTTGTTCTCACTGCACAGATAGAGCCTGAAGTCACATCATCACAGGAGGAGGAGAGACGTGTCTGTGCTTTATATTGATCATGTTTGATACGGTTTATGTTAAATATGTTCTTAATTTTAAAGGAAGATAATGCACTTTTCAGATTTCAGATGTTTCTTTACTTTAGGTGCCTATTTTTTTTTCTTTTTACGAGTTTAGCTACATGTTTATATATTTTTAAAGGAATTGTTACAATGTTTTATGTGCATTTGTAGGATATTCATAATATATAGAATACAATGTTAAAAAAAGTTTGCTTTTGACATTTTTTAAACCTGAGCATCCAGTATTATACATTAATATTTTATTATCCATGACAATTTAGATATACTAATATGTTTGCTAATTCCTTTGCTTATCAATGCATCCAGTTTTCCTGCCTATTTTGATTTTATTTTTAATGCATCTATTAAAACATGTATCCTGTGTGTGGGGTTAGGTCTGCTGGGTCTATCTCTCCAGCTTGATTTAGGCTTTTCAGGAAAATTGCTTCCCTAAGATCCAGAAGAGTTTCTAGCACTTGGCCAAAAAAATCTATCTATCTAAATGTACATTTTATTTTATTTTTAATTAATATATAATAACTGTACATATTTATGGGATACATATAGGTGTTTCTATACAAATAATGTATAGTAATCAGATCAGTGTAATTAATATACCCATCATCTCAAACCTTTATCATTTCTTTGTGCTGGGGAACATTCAATATCCTCATTCTTGCTATTTGAAACCATATAATATATTATTGCTAACTACAGTCACCCTACAATGGGATAGAACACTATAGTTCATTCCTCCAATCTAATTCTAAGTACGTCTTTATGACTTTTTACTAAAATTTTGTATAATACTTTGAATATCTTACTTCATGGCTTTTGGGCATCTTTTCTTATGAACAATATGTTTGTAGTTAGTCTCAACTTTATTTTCCTTAATGAATGTCTTTTATTTGTGGTAGCTGTTTAAACTTTGTCTTTAATTTTCTCAGGTTTACTATGATTTATTATTATTTTTTAATCGGAGGTGAATGCCTTATTATTAGTTTTGCTCAGGACACAATATGTTCCTTCAGTCTGGGAGTTCTTTTTCTTTCAACACTTGATAACATTCATACATACCAATTTGTTTTAAATATTCATGGTTCCCTATTCTGTATTTACTTCTTCAAATCTTACTGTTTTATTCCTTTTTGTCTTTCATTTATCTTAAAACACTTTCATTGTTTCATATTTTTAATTATTTTCTGTTTCTGACTAGTACTATTTTTCCCCAACTTTTATTTGATTTCAAGGGGTACATGTGCAGGTTTGATATATGGGTAAATTGTGTGTCACTGAGGTTGGGGCTAAGAATGATCCTGTCACCCAGATAGTAAGCATAACATCCAGCAGTTAGCTGTTCAACCATTCCTCCCCCATCCAGTAGTTCCCAGTGCCTATTGTTGCCATCCTTACGTCCAAGTTCCCATTGTTTAGCTACCACTTGTAAGTGATAACATGTGATCTTTGATTTTCTGTACCTGCATTAATTAACTTAGGATAATAGCCCCCAGCTGCCTCCTTGCTGCTGCAAAGGACATGATTTCATTCCTTTTTATCATATTCTCCTATATTTTTTATTTCTGTCCTGCATTTTGGTGACTTCATCAGATCTATATTCCAGTATACCATTTCTGGTCTTAGTTGTACCTGATCAATTCTTGGTGAAATCCACTGAAGGTTTTAAGATATTTTTTCTATTATATTTTAAGTTTAGAAATTTTATTTTGATGCATTAAATGACTTTTATATTTGGCTGCAGTGTCTTCATGCTTGCTCTACTTTCTCTTCTCTCTCTTCACATATAACATGATTTCAATACACAGACATGCCATGTCTGACATTCCGTTTCAAACTGTTGTATGATTTCCTTTCCGAGCGACTAATTCTGCTATTTTTATCTCTTTTTTTTCCCCCAGTGATAATGAATTTCCACAGTTTCTTAAATCTTTCTGTCAGAAATCACAACCACAAACACTCCAGAGTCACATCTTTACGATGTTTTGGAAAAAGCACAGAAACTCAAGCCCCATTACTGAATATTTGGGATTCCATTCATTACTTCAGGCATGCCCTCTGTTAATGAAGAGGATGAAGTAAAGTTACAAAGTCATTTATGGCGTACGCCCTGTGGAGAGGATATTTCCTGTTACAGTTGAAGTGTGAATCGACCTTATGTTCCCTCGCTCCAGACCCGATTTTCTTCCCTCAAAAAGACACCAGAAGTTTTACAGTTATTTTGAAATGAGTAGTTTGGAGTACTGATACCATATAACGATCACTTTGAGTTACATTGAGAAGTAAATCGAACGTTTTTCATTGTAAATCTAAATGATTTTAATAAGAGCATATGTGTAATTGAAAGACACTGTAGACTTTTGAACAAGAGAAGAAGCTTGTGGAGGCGTAAAGTCCAGATTCAGGGCACATCCTATCTCTATTTCATTCAAGAGTTTAATGATGTCATCCATGACCAAGATTCTTACCGCTGTGTTCTGCCTTAAGAAATGTGTCAGCTTTGTTCTCAGGCTGATTTCTATCAAGGTTACAGAATGACTGGATACTTAATTCATATTCAGATATAAAAACACCAGAGTAAAAAGGAAACTGTCTTTTAAACAGATTTCATATATATGAGTTCATTCTCTGTAGTATTTTCCAGAATCTTATAGATGGCATTGAATGGATTTGAACTTGAGAAAACAATTATATTGATATATCACCTACTAAACAACTGACGCATTATAGAAATATTAAAAATTAGCTCAGTCATGTATCAATCAACAATAGATGCATACATTGCCAAATAAATCGTTGAGCTTAATCGTTAATGTGTGTGACAGAAACTTGAAAAGATATTTGCCTCAGTCAATGTCTGCCTTGCTACCACTTAATCATCAAAACATTAATCTGAAAATGTAGTGAATATAGAGGATGAGCAGGGAGAAAAATGGTGAAAACTGAGAAACAGAAAACACATCACCGATGGCTATGGTTACACTCATGGCAAGTCTGCTTTTGTTTTTGGTACACTATGTTCTAGTCACCTTTGAATATTTTTATGATGTATGTAGGTGGCTGATTCACCAAAGTAATTAATCATGCAATGACTATATTTGTGTGTTCAATTATAGTCTTTATGGTTGATTACTCTTTGCAAAAAATACCATTACTAGTTCTATTTTACTCCTTCTGCCCTGGGCAACAAGGCCAGGACATCAATGGAAAAGACTAATATAAGCAATGTGCAGATGAAATAATATTTTTAAAGCAAGATGTTAAGGATATATTAATTTTTAGTGTCAGAAATATTAGTTTGTTTAGTGAAGCTAAAAGCATAAAAACATTCACTAAATGTACTCCTTCATTGCAATATCTTCAGCTCTTTACCATCACATTTTAATATTATTGTTAATATAAAGAATTCAATAATGATTTTTTAAAAGCCTCTTTCCTTTTTCTCAAATGGTTGACTGATGAATCCCCTCAGAAATACTTTTAATATTTAAAGCCAAAAATCTTTCATACAGACAACATCATTTTCTTAGCATAATCTCTCAGGAAAACATCTCATCAAACTTCTAAAAACATGTGTCTCCTAAAAATGCTGAGATTATTTGTCCTAATTCTGAGAAGGAAACTCAAGCTTGTCCTTCTTTAGGAGTCACTCTTTCTTCATTTGGAATAGAGTTCATTAAATTCATTTGACAAATGTTTATTGAGACGTGCCATGTCCTAGTCACAGTTACTGGTGATGGGACAGTTCAATAAGGAAAGGAGGCCGACATCTCTGACACTGTGGAGCTTTTATTTTTGTATAATAAATACATGTGATACACAAAAATATATACTTTAATAAATGACAGTAAGAATTTTGGACAGAAATAAATCAAACTATGTCTGGACATGTACCTAAAGTTGAAATTTTAAATAGGGTGTTAAGAGAATAGGGCCAGGTGTGGTGGCCCAGTAATCTCAATGTTTTGGGAGGCTAAAGTGGAAGGATCACTTGAGCCCAGAAGTTTGAGATCAGTTTGAGCAACATGGCAAGATCTCATCTCTACAAAAAGTTTGTTTTTAAAAAATCAGCCAGGCATGGTGGTGTGTGCCTGTAGTACTAGCTAATTGGGAAGCTGGGGTGGGAGAATTGCTTGGGCTCAGGAATTCAAGGCTGCAGTGAGTTGGGTTCACACCACTGCATTGCAGCATGGGTGACAGAGTAAGACTCTGTCTTGAGAAAAAATAAAGAGAGAGAGAGAGAATACTTAACTGAGAAAAGTTACATTTTAACAAATCTCTGGCTGTCTGTATGACTGGTATGGTTTCAGCCTCTTAAAAGAACTTTGATACAGAATTCATGCCAACAGTGGTTCTAGAACATTGTCCCTCAGTTATGGAATTTTTGAATTGGTTTTGATACACTTTTGCTGAATATCTTGCTTATAGAAAATGGGAGAGTAATCTATGGTGTACACTGGCATCATACTTAATCAAATTATTATCTGCGGTTTATGATAGTAATATGACAATTAAAGTTAGTTCCTGGCAGTTCAGATTATTAAACTATAAGCTTGAATCATGATCTAAGAACCAGATATCTTCCATGGTAGGACTGCAGTAATCTTTCTCTTTCTTTCTTTCTTTCTTTCTTTCCCTTTCTTTCTTTCTTTCTTTCTTTCTTTCTTTCTTTCTTTCTTTCTTTCTTTCTTTCTTTCTTTCTTTCTTTCTTTCTCTTTTGCTCTCTCTCCTTCTTTCTTTCTTTTTCTTTTCTTTCTCTCTTTCTTGTATTGCTCTCTCTCTTTCCTTCCTTCCCTCTCTCCTTCTCTCTCTCCCTCCCTTCTTCCTTCCTTCTCTCCCTCCATCTTTCTTTTCTTTTTTGTTGAGACAGGGTCTTGCTTTGTCACCCAAGCTAGAATGCAGTGGCATGAAAATGGCTTATTACAGCCTTGATATCCTGAGCTCAAGTGACCCTCCCACCTCAGCTTCCTGAGTAGCTGGGACCACAGACTTGGACCACCATGGTAAGATAACTTTTTGTATTTTATATAGAGATAGACTCTCATTATGTTGCTCAGGATGTTCTCTTCTGAGCTCAAGCAATCCACCTGCCTTGGCATCCCAATGAATTGTGATTACAGGTGTGAGTTACCATGCCTGGCTAATCTCTTATTTTCTACAGCCATAGAGCCAAGATTATTAACTATCAAACATAAAATTAATTGTGTTGGTTACAGAATTAGAATGTTGATTTGACTTATAATACTGTCCAGTTTCTCATATGAAATTTAGGGTTTGATTGGAAAGGAATGAGACCTTGAAAACTGAAATAAAAGCTTTAACAGGACTCCACTGAAATTGAGATTCAGTCACTCTGAGCCTCTCTTGACAGTAGACGTAGCAGGTCATCTGTGTCTAAGGAGACTAGTCTTACTTTCCTGAAAACGCTTTGATAACCTCACCAGGGCCTATGTTTTGTAGAGTAATACTTATTTTACTCAATCTACCACTATCACCTCCTCTTTGCACCAGACTCATAGCAGAAATCAAATATCAGCATGATCCTAGAGGCCAGGTACACACTATAACCCAAGAAGAAATAGCTTACACACAAAATATTTCAAGATTTTGCAAATATATGTCAACAGACATCTTGAGAACAGGCATGAGAGTGGATTCCAAGGGTGTTAGACCAAGGAGATTAGAATTAAACATTAGAATGTACACTTACTAGAGATCCTGAATTTAGTGTGTTAGCTCATGCAGCTGTAAGTAGCTCCAGCAAATACTTGCTTGGTTAACTAAAACTTATATTTAAATGTGGCCTACATTTAATGTGGCTGGTATTATAGACTTCCCCAGACAGAAATTGGATTTGGAGGAAATAATCATAAGGCTTCAGGAGATAGAAAGGTTGGAATGTTTTTAGTTTCTGCATCTTACACATCAACCTCAATCACACTTCAAAAGAAGGCCAAGAAAACACTCCCTCCAATAAACTGATGAGATACCTATTGGTGAGGAAAGCACTGGCATTATTTAAAAACCCTATGATTGTTCTGATGTGTGGGTCAGGTATGACCATGGAAGATGCTACAACTGAGATGGGCTCCTCGATTTCAATGGGATGACTGGATCATGAGGTCACGGAGGCCAAATGGCAGCCACTTAACCACAAGAGGGGATCACTCACCATAAATAGCACGAGGGTCATACTAGCAATCAGAATATCTGGGACTTTGGGGATCTCTGGAGCAGGCTAACTCTTCATATTGTCCTCAGGAATGAAAAGGATGATTATCATGCCGCAATAGTGCCTCATCTATGTCTAAGGTCCATATGAAGAAAGACCTGGCAGCATTGCCACACTACAGATCATGAATCTTCCTTTAACTGTTTCTTTTAAGGAACTAGGGCCCATTTACTGGAGTAAATGTGCCCTGGGAAGAAAGATATCAAGACCTTTCAAAGATTAGTAGATGTTGGCTCTGAATTGACACTAATTCCTGAACATCAAAAATGCCAGTGCGGTTCACTAGGTGAAGTGTGTACTTTTGGTGTCAGGTGATAGATGGAGTCTTAGTCCAAATGGAACTCATGTGGGGCCAGGTAGGGACCCACACTGTGGTTATTTCCTCAGTTCCTGAATGTATCATTGAAGTTGTATTAACTGGAATATTGGCCAATTTTCAGAATCTCCACATTGGCTCTCTGACCCATGGAGAAATGGCCAACATGGTAGGAATGACAAAGTAGGAGCCCTTGGAATTTCCCCACCTTAGCAATGTCAGAAACCAGAAACACAATTTCATTCCTGCAGAACTGCAGAAATTAGTATCATCACTAATTATGTATTAGTACCATCACTAATATATACAGGAAATGTTCCATGATTTGGACAAAATGACCAATAGGTTAAATGTGAAACTTCTCAAAATTGTAAGATGCTGGAATTCAGTGGACAGCAAACCCTATAAAAGATGGGAAGAGTGCTGAAAGGTACTGTCATGAAACTTGATGGGTTCAGAGATAGGCTTGGAACAAATGTATTGTAAAGGTACAAACCACAAAATGTGACTGGAGAGATTTTTTCAGGGATTAATTAGCCTTTACCTAAATGCATATTTGAAATAGCTGATATGCATGAAAGGAGTGTATTGTGGTTTTCTTTCCTTAGGGGTTATCTGCTAAGCCCACTCTTACCTAGTTTTGATTGGCTCTGTTAAATGGGCAGTTTTGGAGTTTCCTTGCTAGTAAAGACTAAGCAGCGTAGTATTCCCAAAGGCAGCAAAAGATTACCACTTTGATTAAGAAAATGGCTGAGGTAGGAGTCTGGATTCCCATTATTCTTCTTTAGCATTTTTATTTGACCAGTACATAAGGCAGACAATTCCTAGAGTCTAACAATGAGATGTGAAGAACTAATTAAGGTGGCCCCTCCAATTGCTGTGCTTATGTCTAATGTGATAAAAGCCATATAGAAACTGCTATAGGCCAAGGAGGCCAGTGTGCCATTATAGACTGGGCTAACGCCTTCTTCTCTCTTTCCCTTTCACTCAGAAAAAAAAAATTGTAAAATTTATATCTGATACAAATTTTAGACAGGTTTTATAAGAAATATTACAACTCAATAATAAAAGAGAAAGCAAACCAATAGAGTGTGGGAAGCACACTGGAAGAAGCACCTTCCAAATGAAGATATATGGATGTGCATAGAAAAGTTCCAAACATCATTTGTCATAAGAAAATATAAATTAAAGTCCCAATGAAATACAATGGCACACACAGCGAAATGGTTACAGTTAAAACAAACAGTATTAAATATTATAGAAGATGTGAGGCAGTGGAAGGGTTCATATATTGCTGCTGGAATTTCAAAAGAGTTTAAACCCTTTGGAAAAAAATTGTGGCCATTTCTTGAAAAATTGCAAATACGGCAATATACAATTCAACAATTCCCACTCCTACATATTTCCTCATAGATAAATTAAAACATATATGTATATTCACACATATTAGTGTGATAAAGCTGCCATAACAATGTATCACAGACTGCATGGTCTAAATAACAGAAGTGCATTTCCTCACAGCTCTGGGGGATAGAAGTCCAGGACCCAGGTGTCAGCAGGGTTGGCTTCTTCTGAGGCCTCTCTCCTTACCTTGTGCAGTGTCATCTTCTCCTTGTGTCTTCAAGCAATCTTTCTTCTGTGTGTGCCTAGGTCCTAATCTCCTCTTTCTAAGGATACCGGTCATACTGAATTACAGCCCACCCCAGTGACCTTATTTTGTTAATGGTGGAAGAGACCCGAGTTACCAGGAGTTACCAGCAGCAAATCCGCACAGGTCTGCAGCAACTTCAAATCTTGCCTCCTCAGAAGATAAAATTTGAATGAGGGGCATAAAGCAGAAAAAAGAGACCTAGGCATGCTTTAGAGCAGGAGTGGAAGTTTATTTAAAAGGCCTTAGAACAGGAAAGAAAGGAAAGTTCACTTTACAAGAGGGCTCACGAAGATTAAAGAAAGAAGGTAAAAAGCCCCATTTAACTGTGATGCTGTGACCTTTATAGCCTCCTTCCCTTGATTCGATTCTTCCCTTTGGGTGGGCTGCCCACATGCACAGAGCCCTGATTGTTTTTTGTTTTTCTTTTTTCTTTGAGATGGAGGTTCACTCTGTCATCCAGGCTGGAGTGCAGTGGTGCGATCTCGGCTCACTGTAAGCTCTGCCTCCCGGATTCACACCATTCTCCTGCCTCAGCCTCCTGAGTAGCTGGGACTACAGGTGCCCACCACCGTGCCCGGCTAATTTTTTGTATTTTTATTAGAGACGGGGTTTCACCGTGTTAGCCAGGATGGTCTCGATCTCCTGACCTTGTGATCTGCCCGCCTCGGCCTCCCAAAGTGCTGGGATTATAGGCGTGAGCCACTGCACCTAGCCAACTTTATTCTTAACCCAACCTGGAAATGACCCAGTGTCCATCCAGGGGAGCAAACTGTGGAATATTCACACTGCAGATGAGTACTCAGCAACAATGAGAAATAGATGACAGATACTTTCAATGACATGAAAGCACTTCATGGACAATGTGCTGGACAAAGAATTCAGACAAGAATATATCATGAATGATTCACATTTATGAAGATATAAAATAGGAAAAATTACCTATGATTTAGAAAAAATCCGAAAAGCAGTTGTTTTTCAAGGAAATTACTGGCAAGAGGCATGAAAATATTCCCTGGGGTGGTCAAATATTGTATATCTGAAATAAGTGATGGTTTATAGGATTCATGCATTTGTCAAACCAGTAGAATTTTTACATTTGCATATTTAACTGCATATCTATATTTTCTAAAACTTTTCAATTTTTTTGGGGGGGGGCTTGGGGGTCGGAGTCTCGTTCTGTTGCCCAGGCTGGAGTGCAGTGGTGCGATCTGGGCTCACTGCATCTCTGGCTCCCAGTTCAACCAATTCTTCTACCTCAGCCTCTTGAGTAGCTGGGACTACAAGCATGCACCACCACGCCCAGCTAATTTTTGCAGTTTTAGTAGAGACAGGGTTTCACCATTTTGGCCAGGTTGGTCTCGAACTCCTGACCTTGTGATTCACCCTCCCCGGCTTCCCAAAGTGCTGAGATTACGGGCGTGAGCCACCATGCCTGGCCTTTTCTAAAATAGTTTAAACATGCATCCATTATCCCATGCTACAACTAATGCTTGGTTTTATCTGTGCTGAGAAAACAGACTATAAGTCCAATCATCTTTATAAATCATCATGATAAACAAATACAAGGGAAACTATAGACCGGAACAAGGACTATTGGCCTTTATTACAGATGCAAAGTTATGAAGTTAAACTGCACTTTTATTCATGATGATATAAGAGAGAAGAAAATATCCTTGATGTGCTTCAGGTAAAATTTGGGTCTATCTAAAAATTTTAAATGGATGATTTACTCAATAGTAAATTTAAAAGCAGAAAATTCTCCGTACCCGAGTTGAAAATTTTGTGCTGACTGAATACACAAATGAAGACTCAAGAATGCAATCAAGTTATAGAAGTATACAATTATAGAACTAAAGATAATTATCTGTTTATGGACATCACAATTGTGGCAATGCATTCCAAATTTTTATTACTTCCGATATTATTATAACATTGATATTATGGCCACCAATACTGAAAAAAATATGATATGCACATGCTATGGGCTACTCAACAATAAAAAAATAAACTTCAAATATATGCAATAACATGAAAGTAGCTCAGAGACAGTATTTGAACACAAAAAGTGCATACTATAAAGGAGCATGTGGGTTATAGAGATTAACAAATAGGATTTATTTTAGTAAGCAATCCCTTTTCCTTTTCAGTAATTTAGGTAATCAGATGAAGAAATATTGATCATAATGGAGAGGGACAAAACAGCATTACAGCTGGTAAAACATGAACAAAAAATTTACAAAAATGACTAACAAATAAATGACTGATTAACATAATTTTCAAGTTTAACCTCAAAAACTAAAAACCCAAAGGAAGCCAAGTGTAACCTCCACCTTTCACCTGCCGTATTAGTAAGATATATATTTTTCCATACTCAAGGTCAAATAGTACATTTCTGAATAAATGTTAAGCAATATACATAAAAATTCAAAATATATTTAAAATTTGAGTGAGCAATTTTGCTGCTGAGAAAGTATTCTATAATTTTACTGAATTTGTGAATAACTATGCACAAAAAGTGTTATCACAGGATTATTTTTATGGTGGACAATAAAACATAAAATTTTTAATAATAACAAAATACCAAATAAGTTATTCTGTATTCAGTTGATAGAATAATATGCACTAAGTTGATTAATAATCATTTTATTATCAGATTAAAATGTTTGGGATATGGTAGTAAGTGAAAAAAAGATAAAATTAACGAAGTTCTTATTTAACCTCATATATTTCTGAGACCCAAATTGGTGTAAATTGTTTTTAATAATAAAATTTGAGGCATGAGCTCAACTAGATGAAATTAAATATGCTCAAAAAGACTATACAAAAATATATGAAAAACGATATCCAATATATCACTTTTATTTTAATTTTTCTCTTCACTAAGTTTCATATAAAAAAATTATCACCAAACTATACAAGTGAATTGTATCATTCAACCTTAAAACTGTAATTAACTCACTAGTTAGAGACGATATTTTTAAGTCAATGAATAAAGAATTATTGCACTCGTCACTTGATTAGTCTTAAAAACACAAGAAATTACTGGACTATTAATTGTCTTTTAGTACAAAAATTCATTATTTTAATAAAGATATATTTCCGAAAACTAAATAGTTATGAGATTAAATAATTATAATAAAATGATAAGTGTAGTAATAGCAATAATTAGCTCCAGTATTTCTAATTGCACTTATTTTTCCTGAGGCTTGTTAAAACTGTGAGGGACCTGATATTTGACCTGATCTGCAAGCCTGCCACAGTTATATGAATGCTCGCAAATGATATGAAGATCCATGGTCAGAGACTAAAGACTTTTTACCCATCTTTGCATTGTTTCCCCTTGTGATACAGAACAGTCTAGGTGAATGCTGCATGTGCAGTGTGTTTACAACACAGTTGAGGAGCCCTAAGCTTGGGAAACTCCAATTTTTATAATGGACTGCAAGAAAACTTGTTTGACCTTTGCTTAGAGGGGACATGGTCTTTACTATACTGAATAGTAAACAAACCTAACCTCTGCTCCAAAGAAAAATCCTCTTGTTAAAAGATGTTTGCTACACACATATCTTTAAAAAGATGGTCTGCAACAAAAAAGCTAGTGCCTCTGCTCACAAAACATGCAGAAATATGAGAGACCCATTAACTGTCTCCCAACAAGCCTCAGTTTCCTTAGGTATAAAATTCCATAATAAATTTGTGATAGTATCTACTCTTTGAATCAAGTAAGATGATGAATGTATCCTAAAACTGTCAAAGTGAGATATAAAATAATTCAACATTCATACTTTGTTTTAAAAAAGGACAAAAACCTAAGCAGTAGGCTCTCACAATCAATTACACAATGTGAATTTAAATTGTACACAGGTAGTTTAAAAATAGGGCTAGGAAATTTGGCTTTATAAAAATCTCGATTGCAATGGGAACACTGGAGGAACTATATTAACATCAGAAAGAAATCTAGGAAGATAAAAATATTGTAAAAGTTGCTCCTAAGATGCACTCTAAATAAGATCATATTAACATGTTTTACAAATTTGTTGTGAATATTTCCCACAATTCTATAATATGCAACTCAATGCCCTACGGTACCTAGCACAGTCCACTGATAGTGGCAAACAGCTACATAAATGATCACTGAGATTTTATAACTCATACAATAGAGTTAAAAATATAGGGAAGAAAAATGGAAAAATAAAAACAGACACATGAAAAGCAAGAAAGCTGAAAGGTAGGGAAAAGGTCATTTGGTAAAAATTTAGCATGTATAAATGCGCTGCTAGGAAACATCGTCAGTTCTCTTGAAACCATTCCTCTAGAGTTAAAACCTAATTACCACCAGCACTATTCCCACCAAGTCACCTAGAATTGGTTGCTCAACAGTCCTATACACACTTATTTGGAGCAACTGTAAGATTAAGCTTGGTAATTGGTAAGATTAAAATTGGTAATAAGAGTCCCCAAAGAAATTTTACAAACAATGAAATATATGACTGTTAATCCCATGAACAGTGAGTGAATGGGTAAATAGTTTTAAGTTACAAAGTGAAAAAAGAATGGTAGCCAGCTATTTAGGACTTGAGAATGGATGTGTCTTTCAAGCTTGTTGATAAAACCACAAGAGTCCGGGTGCAGTGGCTCTCTCAGCACTTTGGGAGATGGAGGCAAGAGGATCACTTGAGTCCAGGAATTTGAGACCATCTGGGCAGTATAGTGAGACCATGTCTCTACAAATAATTTTAAAAATTGAACTGAGGGTGGTAGTACACACCTTTAGTCCCAGCTACCCAGGAAGCCAAGGCAGGAGGATCACTTGAGCCCAGGATTTCAAGGCTGTCGTGAGCCATGATTGCACCACTACTCTCCGGCCTGGGTGACAAAATGAGACCTTGTCTCAAAAAAGTATTAATAGTAATAATTAATTTTTTAAAAAGCACAAGACAATTCAGTAAAAGAAAGAAAAGGAAAATTTTTGGTAGACCTTTGGAAACTTAGGCTAGAAAAGGCAAATGCAATATATATATTTTCTAATATGCATAAGTGTGTGATATAATATATAAATAGTATAATATATAACTAGATACTATGAAATATATATAACAAATATTATCTTAAGTAAGGAAAATCTATGAATGGTCTCTTCCTCTGGGTTCTAATTGTGCTTTTATCTACCTGCATTTCACACTATATACACTGAATTGTAATTTGTTCACATTTGGTCTCCTCTGGTTGTATTTTAATTTCTCTAGAAAGTAAGGTGTAGTCAAAGACACTACTTTTGATAGTAGTCAGTCATATGTTTCAAAATCAGCCTCTGCTCTTCAATTAATATTGAAGAGTTACTTAACTTCCCTGAGAATTAGCTACTCAGATCATTTAAATTTAAATATTTGAAAATTATACTGGGTAATAAGGAAATCAAAAGGCTGCTGTTACTGGGCCTACAAGTGGTAATCTCACCACAAAGCTGTCTTATTTTCTCTCTTGTTTGTATGCTTTTGTTAAGAAAAAAGCTTAACATGATAAATATAACATTTTGTTCTGTATTAAAATGCTCTTCAACGTTTATTTCAAGTGGAACAAAGGAATGATGGAGATCTTGATTCTTCTATTCCCAAATTACTGTTAAATACTGTGTGTGCCACTCCTTGGGGAAAATCCTATGAAACAACAAGGGAAGAGGGAATTCTCATACATTTTTAGTAGATGGGTGCCAAGGGGAAACTTCTTAACACATTTATGTTACTTTCTGACAGAAAGTAAATCTCATTTGGCTGATTTGGGGTAGGGGGTGGTAGAGAAAGAGAGAGAGAGAGAGAGAGAGAGAGACGATGAGAACTTAAAAGTTGAAGATGTGGCCCGGCGCGGTGGCTCACGCCTGTAATTCCAGCACTTTGGGAGGCCGAGACGGGTGGATCACGAGGTCAGGAGATCGAGACTATCCTGGCTAACACGGTGAAACCCCGTCTCTACTAAAAATACAAAAAATTAGCCGGGCGAGGTGGCGGGCGCCTGTGGTCCCAGCTACTCGGGAGGCTGAGGCAGGAGAATGGCGGGAACCCGGGAGGCGGAGCTTGCAGTGAGCTGAGATCCGGCCACTGCACTCCAGCCTGGGCGACAGAGGGAGACTCCGTCTCAAAAAATAAATTAATTAATTAATTAAAAATAAAAAGACAAAGATGTAGGTCCTTTTTAAAATCCAGACCACAGAGTCATGCTAGGGCTCTATCTATCTTAGAATTGGGAATAAGGAGTTTAATGGGTGCCAAGGGAACGCTCATTAACACATTTATGTTACTTTGTGACAGAAAGTAAATCTCATTTGGCTGATTTGTTTGACAAGGATTGACTTTGTAAGTTAGGTTATATGACCATAATTTCCCATAAACTAACTGAATTAAATGATGGCTCCATGATTCTGACTAAAGTATATTTAAAACGTGGAATTAGATGAAGGCATTAATTAAAATATATATTGTATTGACAAGAATATATGAGAATTAATTGTATTTTATCTTATTCTGATATATTTTTAGTATATCAAGTTAAATATGTTGCCTCTAGTTGAGAAGGAATTTAAGGGAATAATTAATAGTCCTTTGAAAAGTCTTTGTAGAGCCTTTTATGTATAATTCCTAGACACTGAGAATGTGATTGATCTTCATGACTAGGTAACAAATCTTTTTGAAAGTTAGGTCATTTCCAATTTCTTGCTATCAATAAAACTGAAGGAGGAAGTAATCAAGTTGTCAGCTGATATTACATTAAAAATAGGTTTTGTAAGAAACCACTATGTTATTTGGTAAATAAAGTGAAAAAAAGTTTAAAAAATTGAGTAACAACTCATATTACAGAGTTTCATTCATTTTTATCTCCCCGTTTAAATACACAAATTTTCACATCATTTACATGTATGATAAAGAAAACTAGGAATAGTCATCTAGCAATAAGTAATAATCACTCAGAGATATATGAATTAACTAAATAAAAGCTTCCTCCATCTCATAAAAGATAATTTCAATTTTATATTTTACCTCTCATATTTAGTAAATATTTAGATAAGTATCAAAATTTATGTTATTATATTTTTTATACTCACAGTAACTCAAATGTAGTGAAAACATCCTAAAACATTTTAACTTGTATAGAGCTTTAGTAACACAAAATATCTCAAAATGTTATCAAAATAATATTCACATTTTTGTTGCAGTCATATATGTGATCAAAATAATTTCAGTGATAAGACTTATCAAATACTGAGTACACAAAACAAGGCAAAAAAATCTGAATGTTAAATATGCTCTTGTTGCTAATTTTTTAATTTGATAAATGTGGATATTAAATTGTCATAATATTTTGATTTATTGGAGACAATTTAAAAGTTGACATAATTTTTTTAAAAGCCAAAATTTACAAAATGCCAAAACATCTTTTGTAGCTATTTGCACTTTATAAAACATCAAATATATTTTGCAAAGTAGTATGTAGCTTTTTAATTTTTTGAGGAAACATCCAAGCAAATATTTGAAGACTGTGACCATTTACCAAAGGCAATTCTAGATAACTGAAGGAATTAAATGTAAAAAAAAAAAAAAAATCTGTTATTTTGGAAACAAACCATGAGAATATCTTTATTACTTAAGAAAAGAGAAAAACATGTTTCGTATAAGTACAAACGAGTACACAATTAGGGAGAATAATAATCATTTGAAAGTAAAAACTTAAAAATTTCTGTTCAGATGAAAAGGACAAACCACAAATAAAGAGAAAATACCTGCCATATGTATTACCAAGGGTGAAAAACTCTCCAAATATATAAATCTGTTACAAAAATTCAACAACATGGAACTGACATAGGGAATGACATCAACAATTATTTCATAGACAATGACACACAAATGAGAAGCAAATATTTGACAATTTGTGTAACTGAATTTTAATAAGAAATGAAGTTAAAGCACAATAAGAAATTATTTTACAATAATTATATTAGCAAAATTGAAAACTGAAAGAAATGATAAACAACAGTAACATGAATAAAGTATATAACTACACATGACATAATGGATCTCATGGTCCTTAATTGAAGAGGACAGCAGCAAGTATAACTCCTCACAACTATTCTGTTTATATAAAGTTAAAAGGCAAAAGAAATGTGAACATTTTATTTTTTGTATTACATTCATGCACGTCTATATCATAATCAGAAACCAGAAGGAATGCCAGAGAAAAATGGCATGGCTATGTTCTATTTTAAAACTCCATTATGTAAATAAGTATTTATATTATTGTCAATCTTTCTAACATTTATAAATGTCGGGCATATTATTTTACAATATTTAATAAAATATTGACTATTTTAAATCAAGTATATAAAAGTAATGAAAATAAAATTAAGATAAAATAGCATTCCACATAGGTTTAACAAAGTCCCAAGTCAGCACTTAGTGTTAATGAAAAAAAGCAGAATGTTTCTTAGTCTATCTAGGCTGCTATAATAAAATGCAATAAACTAGCTCACTTATAAACAACAGAAATTTATTTCTCAGTTCTTTTAGACTGGAAAGTACAAGATCAAGAGGCCATCATGGTCAAATTTTGGGGAGGGCCCTCGTCTGAGTTGCAAACTGATAGCTTCTCCCTGTGTCTTCACCTGTTGGAAGGGCAAAGCTGCTCTCTGAAGTCTCTTTAATAAAGGCATGAGTTCCATTCATCAGGGCACTTTCCTCACTATCTAAACACCTCCCAAAGGGCTCTTTTCTTAATACCATCACTTTGGGGGGTCAGGATTTCATCACATAAACTTGGGGGTAGAGACAAATAGTCCAATCATAACTGGTGGTTTTTATATCTTAGCTGAAGGATGCTCTCTGCAGAAGAAACATCATGTCTTGTTATCACTATACACTCACATTAAATCACAAATGTGTGCATATAATTGAGGTTAAATGAGGATATTTTATATCTTCATGTTACTATTCCTCAAAGTGTGTATGGATAGCTCCTAAATGTATGTAACTACTTTGTAAATCTTGAATTTGTGGCAGTGGTAGATTTAAAGCAATTTTGCACCCTATTTTTCTAAGTGTGAATCAAAATTGCAGAATATGTGGTGTTCCTGGCTGTCTGCTAGAATAAGTAGAACAAGTGGATATCTTGTTTTAAACAAACAAAAATGCTTTCACCCAAAGTCTGTAAAAGTCCTTAATGACAATGTGTGCTGATTATGTGTATGTAAACTCTCAGGTATTTCTGTGGATGATACATAAAAGGTAGCTTTTGTGACCATTCTCCAAATTTTGAAAAGCTCGTAGAAATTTATTTCAAATATCTGTAATCCTTTCTAACTGCTAGGGCATTGGTTGAGAGATAGCTCTCTTCTCTTCAAACAACTCCAACATTGATTTTGAAATAAAAGATTCCCTATGGGATTCAGAGATTTTAAAGTGACTCAGTACGAAGCAATAAACCTGAACTTTTCGGAATTTGTTTTATAACCTTGAGGTGTCTTAGACATACATGCTTGTAACACTGGTTGATGGACCTTGTGGACATTGAAGCACTCACTTTGTTTTATCATTTTTCTTAGGAGGTCAAGCAAACTGGCCCTGAGAAACAAGTGTATTTGATTTAATTAGATCTTTTTGCGTTTTATATTTACAGGTAAACACAAAAACAAATGCTTTAAAATTAATCATGTCTTGATTTTCAGAGAATTCCTCTTGGCCTCATTCAACTATTGAAGCACACTAGGAAAATAATTGGCTAAACGATTGTCAAGAATACAATTAATGTTGAATCTCTGGAGGAATGTGCAACCATAAAATGTGTTTTTATGTCTGCTTAAATCTTAATATATTTATATTTAGGTATTTAGTAGGTTATGTGTACTATACCAAAAATGAAAATAGAAAAGCGTAAAAAAAAAGACAGAGCAAAATGAAAAAAACAAGATAGCCCTTTATGATTAACTTTATTCAATACATCTTACAAAACTATTTATCAAAATATAATCTAGTAGTATTATAATATTAAATAAACAATAGAAAATTGATAAAATAGGCATATAAAAATTCATATATGTTATATATACCAATTAATATCAGTTAAAAAGCATGATATAAAAGAGATATCTACCACAATAATAAAAAGTAATACCGAAGAACAATTAAAAAGCAATGGTCAAAACTGATATGGATAAAAAGCAGATTAAAATTGGACATATTTGATGGTAAAATATTAGCTCTCTTATTTAAGTACAACTCTGGTGAAATTTTGATCTATAATAATAAAAAGATGAGTAACACCAGAAAAAGAAAAAAAAAATTCCAGAGATACAAAACATATAAAGACAATAAATTTTAAAAGTACACTAAAGACAGGGGCGTCCAAGATGGCTGAATAGGAACAGCTCCAGCCTCCAGTTCCCAGAATGAGCGACACAGAAAATGGGTGATTTCTGCATTTTCAACTGAGGTACTGGATTCATCTCACTGGGGCATGTTGGATAGTCGGTGCTGGTCCGCAGGTGCAGCCCGACCAGCAAGAACTGAAGCAGGGTGAGGCATTGCGTCACCTGCGAAGCACAAGGGGGAAGGGAATTCCTTTTCCTAGTCAAGGGAAATTGAGACACACAACACCTGGAAAATTGGGTAACTCCCACCCTAATACTGTGCTTTACCAAGAGTCTTAGCAAATGGCACACCAGGAGATTATATCCCACACCTGGCCCGGAGGTTCCCACGCCCACGAAGCCTCCCTCATTGCTAGCACAGCAGTCTGACATCTAACTGCAAGGCAGCAGTGAGGCTGGTGGAGGGGCGCCCGCCATTGCTGAGGCTTAAGTAGGTAAACAAAGCTGCCACGGGAAGCTCAAATTGGGTGGAGCCCACCACAGCTCAAGGAGGCCTGCCTGCCTCTGTAGACTCCACCTCTGGGGACAGGGCATAGCTAAACAAAAAGGAGCAGAAGCCTCTGCAGATATAAAAGTCCTTGCCTGACATCTTTGAAGAGAGCAGTGGTTCTCCCAGCACGGAGGTTGAGATCTGAGAACGGACAGACTGCCTGCTCAAGTGGGTCCCTCACCCCTGAGTAGCCTAACTGGGAGACATCCCCCACTAGGTGCAGACTGACACCACACACCTCACACCTCACAAGGCTGTGTACACCCCTGAGACAAAGCTTCCAGAGCAAGAATCAGACAGCAACACTCACTGTTCAGCAATATTCTATCTTCTGCAGCCTCCACTGCCGATACCCAGGCAAACAGGGTCTGGAGTGGACCTCAGGGAAACTCTAACAGACCTGCAGCTGAGGGTCCTGACTGTTAGAAGGAAAACTAACAAACAGAAAGGACACCCACACCAAAACCCCATCAGTATGTCACCATCGTCAAAGACCAAAGGCAGATAAAACCACAAAGATGGGGAAAAAGCAGTGCAGAAAAGCTGGAAATTCAAAAAATCAGAGGACATCTCCCCCTCCAAAGGAACACAGCTCATCGCCAGCAATGGAACAAAGCTGGACAGAGAATGACTTTGACGAGTTGAGAGAAGAAGGCTTCATTTGATCAAACTTCTCAGAGCTCACTACGTAACCAGCGCAAAGAAACTAAAAACCTTGAAAAAAGAATGGATCAATGGATAACTAGAATAATCAACGCAGAGAAGACCGTAAAAAAACTGATAGTGATGAGAACTATGTGACAAATGCACAAGCTTCAGTAACCAACTCGATCAACTGGAAGAAAGTATCAGTGACTGAAGATCAAATGAATGAAATGAAGTGAGAAGAGAAGTGTAGAGAAAAAAGAGTAAAAGGAAATGAACAAAGCCTCCAAGAAATATGGGATTATGTAGACCAAATCTACGTCTGACTGGTGTGCCTGAAAGTGAGGGGGAAAATGGAACCAAGTTGGAAAACACTCTGCAGGATATCATCCAGGAGAACTTCCCCAACCTAGTAAGGCAGGCCAATATTCAAATTCAGAAAATACAGACAACGCCACAAAGATACTCCTCAAGAAGAGTAATTCCAAGACACATAATTGTCAGATTCACCAAAGGTGAAATGAAGGAAAAAATGTTAAGGGCAGCAGAAAGGAAAAAATGTTAAGGGCAGAAAGGTCAGGTTACCCACAAAGGGAAGCCCATCAGACTAACAGCAGATCTCTCGGCAGAAACTCTACAAGCCAGAAGAGAGTGGGGGCCAATATTCAACATTCTTCAAGAAAAGAATTTTCAACTCAGAATTTCATGTCCAGCCAAACTAAGTTTCATAAGTGAAGGAGAAATAAAATCCTTTACAGACAAGCAAATGCTTAGAGATTTTGTCACCAGCAGGCCTGCCCTACAAGAGATCCTGAAGGAAGCACTAAACATGGAAAGGAACAACCGGTACCAGCCATTGCAAAAACATGCCAAAATGTAAAGTCCATAGATGCTAGGAAGAAACTGCATCAAAACTAGCAAGCAAAATAACCAGCTAATATCATAATGACAGGATCAAGTTCACACATAACAATATTAACCTTAAATGTAAATGGACTAAATCATCCAATTAAAGACACAGACTGGCTAATTGGATAGAGTCAAGACCCATCAGTTTGCTGTATTCAGGAGACCCATCTCACATGCAGAGACACGCAGGGGCTCAAAATAAAGGGATGGAGGAAGAGCTACCAAGCAAATGGAAAACAAAAAAATGCAGGGATTAGAATCCTAGTCTCTGATAAAACAGACTTTAAACCATCAAAGATCAAAAGAGACAAAGAAGGCCATTACATAATGGTAAAGGGATCAATTCATCAGGAAGAACTAACTATCCTAAATATATATGCACCCAATACAGGAGCACCCAGATTCATAAAGCAAGTCCTTAGAGACTTACATAGAGACTTAGACTCCCATACAATAATAATGGGAGACTTTAACACCCCACTGTCAACATTAGACAGATCAACAACACAGAAAGTTAACAAGGATATCCAGGAATTGAACTCAGCTCGGCACCAAGTGGACATAACAGACATCTACAGAACTCTCCACCCCAAATCAACAGAATATACATTCTTCTCAGCACCATATCGCACTTATTCAAAAATTGACCACATAATTGGAAGTAAAGCACTCCTCAGCCAATGCACAAGAACAGAAAGTATAACAAACTGTCTCTCAGACCACAGTGCAATCAAACTAGAACTCAGGACTAAGAAACTCACTCGAAACCACTCAACTACATGGAAACTGAAAATCCTGCTCCTGAATGACTACTGGGTACATAATGAAATGAAGGCAGAAATAAACATGTTCTTTGAAACCAATGAGAACAAAGATACAACGTACCAGAATCTTTGGGACACATTTAAAGCAGTGTGTAGAGGGAAATTTATAGCACTAAATGTCCACAAGAGAAAGCAGGAAAGATCTAAAATTGACACCCTAACATCACAATTAAAAGAACTAGAGAAGCAAGAGTAAACATATTCCAAAGCTAGCAGAAGGCAAGAAATAACTAAGATCAGAGCAGAACTGAAGGAGATAGAGACACAAAAAACCCTCCAAAAAATCAATGAATCCAGGAGTTAGTTTTTTGAAAAGATCAACAAAATTGATAGACCCCTAGCAAGACTAATAAAGAAGAAAACAGAGAAGAATCAAATAGACACAATGAAAAATGATAAAGGGGATATCACCACCGACCCCACAGAAATACAAACTACCATCAGAGAATACTATAAACACCTCTATGCAAATAAACTAGAAAACCTAGAAGAAATGGATAATTTCCTGGACACTTACACTCTCCCAAGACTAAACCAGGAAGAAGTTGAATCCCTGAATAGACCAATAGCAGGCTCTGAAATTAAGGCAATAACTAATAGCCTGCCAACCAAAAAAAGTCCAGGACCAGATGGATTCACAGCCGAATTCTACCAGTGGTACAAGGAGGAGCTGGTACCAGTCCTTTTGAAACTATTCCAATCAATAGAAAAAGAAGGAATCCTCCCTAACTCATTTTATAAGGCCAACATCATCCTGATACCAAAGCCTGGCAGAGACACAACAAAAAAAGAGAATTTTAGACCAATATCCCTGATGAACATTGATGCAAAAATCCTCAATAAAATACTGGCAAACCGAATCCAGCAGCACATCAAAAAGCTTATCCACCATGATCAAGTGGGCTTCATCCCTGGGATGCAAGACTGGTTCCACATATGCAAATCAATAAACGTAAACCAGCATATAAACAGAACCAAAGACAAAAACCACATGATTATCTCAATAGATGCAGAAAAGGCCTTTGACAAAATTCAACAGCCCTTCATGCTAAAAACTCTCAATAAATTCGGTATTGATGGAACGTATCTCAAAATCATAAGAGCTATTTGTGACAAACCCACAGCCAATATCATACTGAATGGGCAACAACTGGAAACATTCCCTTTGAAAACTGGCACAAGACAGGGATGCCCTCTCTCACCACTCCTATTCAACATAGTGTTGGAAGTTCTGGCTAGGGCAATCAGGCAAGAGAAAGAAATAAAGGATATTCAGTTAGGAAAAGAAGAAGTCAAATTGTCCCTGTTTGCAGATGACATGATTGTATATTTAGAAAACCCCATTGTCTCAGCCCAAAATCTCCTTAAGCTGATAAGCAACTTCAGCAAAGTCTCAGGATACAAAATTAATGTGCAAAAATCACAAGCATTCTTATACACCAGTAACAGACAAACGCAGAGCCAAATCATGAATGAACTTCCATTCACAATTGCTTCAAAGAGAATAAAATACCTAGGAATCCAACTTCCTAGGGATGTAAAGGACCTCTTCAAGGAGAACTACAAACCACTGCTCAGTGAAATAAAAGAGGACACAAACAAATGGAAGAACATACCATGCTCATGGGTAGGAAGAATCAATATCGTGAAAATGGCCATACTGCCCAAGGTTATTTATAGATTCAATGCCATCCCCATCAAGCTACTAATGAGTTTCTTCACAGAATTGGAAAAACACTGCTTGAAAGTTCATATGGAACCAAAAAAGAGCCTGCATTGCCAAGACAATCCTAAGTCAAAAGAACAAAGCTGGAGGCATCACGCTACCTGACTTCAAACTATACTACAAGGCTACAGTAACCAAAACAGCATGGTACTGGTACCAAAACAGAGATATAGACCAATGGAACAGAACAGAGTCCTCAGAAATAATACCACACATCTACAGCCATCTGATCTTTGACAAACCTGAGAAAAACAAGAAATGGGGAAAGGATTCCCTATTTAATAAATGGTGCTGGGAAAATTGGCTAGCCATAAGTAGAAAGCTGAAACTGGATCCTTTCCTTACTCCATATATGAAAATTAATTCAAGATGGATTAGAGACTTAAATGTTACACCTAATACCATAAAAACCCCAGAAGAAAACCTAGGTAATACCATTCAGGACATAGGCATGGGCAAGGACTTCATGTCTAAAACACCAAAAGCAATGGCAACAAAAGCCAAAATTGACAAATGGGATCTAATTAAACTAAAGAGCTTCTGCACAGTAAAAGAAACTACCATCAGAGTGAACAGGCAACCTACAGAATGGGAGAAAATGTTTGCAATCTACCCATCTGACAAAGGGCTAATATCCAGAACCTACAAAGAACTCAAACAAATTTACAAGAAAAAAACAAACAACCCCATTGAAAAGTGGGCAAAGGATATGAACAGACAGTTCTCAAAAGAAGACATTCACACCACCAACAGACATATGAAAAAATGCTCATCATCACTCGCCATCAGAGAAACGCAAATCAAAACCACAATGAGATACCATCTCACACCAGTTGGAATGGCAATCATTAAAAAATCAGGCAACAACAGGTGCTGGAGAGGATGTGGAGAAATGGGAACACTTTTACACTGTTGGTGGGACTGTAAACTAGTTCAACCATTGTGGAAAACAGTGTGGTGATTCCTCAAGGATCTAGAACTAGAAATACCATTTGACCCAGCCATCCCATTACTGGGTATATACCCAAAGGATTATAAACCATGCTCCTATAAAGACACATGCACATGTATGTTTATTGCGGCACTATTCACAATGGCAAAGACTTGGAATCAACCCAAATGTCCATCATTGACAGACTAGATTAAGAAAATGTGGCACATATACACCATGGAATACTATGCAGTCATAAAAAAGGATGAGTTTGTGTCCTTTGTAGGGACATGGATGCAGCTGGAAACCATCATCTCAGCCAACTATTGCAAGAACAGAAAACCAAACACCACATGTTTTCACTCATAGGTGGGAATTGAACAATGAGATCACTTGGACACATGAAGGGGAGCATCACACACCGGGGCCTATTGTGGGGAGGGGGGAGGGGATAGGGATAGCATTAGGATATATACCTAATGTAAATGATGAGTTAATGGGTGCAGCACACCAACATGGCACATGTATACATACGTAACAAACCTGCACGTTGTGCACATGTACCCTAGAACTTAAAGTATAATAATAAAAGAAAAAGAATTACGAGACAGAGCAACGCCCCCCGAAAAAAAAAGACAATGAAAGCCATACATATTGAGAAAGGTAAAAAAATAGTACACTAAAGACAAACCATTATTGAGTATAAAGTAAATTTCTAAATAATGATAAAAATCCTATTCATTAAGATAATGTAATAATTTCAAATGTAAGATTTTAAAAGTACCTTCAAAATAATTTTTAAAATTGACAAAAATATTTGTGAGAAATTGTCAAATTCAACATCACATTAAAAGATGTCAATCCCAATTTCCTCATTTATAATTATAAACTAAGCCTATGAAAAACAGTGAAAATATATAAGACTCAAATAACAGGATTCACAAGACCTTTCTAACTGATATATATGTACAGAACTAATTTCAGCTACCATCTGTGGTAAAACGTAGGTACCAGTAGCTGTTCTGACTGATAGAACATCATTACTATTGGTTGGACCAACACAGCACTAGTTTTCAAATATTTTCCCCATTGCCTCTGAGATATATATAGAACTCTGTATCTAATATGCAAAGATGATATGTTTAACGAATACACGGATTAAAAGATCACATATATTAGCACATTAAGCAAATCTTAATATAATGTCAAATCATCAATATTATTAGATCATACTCAGTAAAAATGCAATTAAATAAGAAATAAATTTGGCAATGAAAATTAAATAACTTTGTAAAATAAAGCACTTCTAGAGAGACACCATCAAGATGGCTGACTAGAAGAATCCAACATTCCCCTTATCCACAGAGAATGACCAAAAGAGCGAGTAGATAAGCACACATCAAGTAGAGTGTATAAGGAAGAACACTGGAAGTCAGCAGGAAATTGACAGGAACTTGTGAGGCATGGGAACTTAAGATTGCACCGTAGAGAGGGAAGCAAAGCAGTCAGCTGTGATATGCCTAAAGCTAGGAGAGACTTCCCATTGTAGGGGAAAGGTACGCAAGAGATTCCCCATTGTCCACATTCCTACCACAGATGCCAGCAATTCTAGCTATGTGAGAGCCCCTCAACCCTCAGCAACTCTGAGTCTAGTACAGGGAGCTGCCTGAAGGCCACACAATTACATTTTCCCAGAGAAGGAATTTATACTGGGTCCCACTCACTTCCCAGGATCCAGGCTGCTGCAGAACAGTGCCATTTAGAGAGAAGGTAAAACTGACTATACTCTTCCATGGAGCCCCAAAACCTCTGCATCTCCAAATCCGTGGGCCCACACCAACAACCCTTCACTTCCAGTAAGACTGCAGCATCACAACACTGGCTGTAGCCAGTGATGCAGCTACATTCTTGGCCTTTGAGCTCATGCAAAATCCTACATCCAGGGGAAGTGGCAATTCAGCACATCAGGAAGCTTTCCCCAGGACATAGGGAGCTGAAGTGTGCACGACTGCCTTCTCAGATCCTAAGAGACAACTGCCTAGGGCTGTCACCACTGATAGCAACACTGCCCCCCTCCAGTTGCAGCGCTGTTACACATCGACATGTGCTGCCTGGGAACCCAAAGTTAGCCCACCCAGGCTACCACCACAGACACAGGTAGCCATGTGCATCACTCAGGGGCCCAAAACTGATCCACCTGGCCAGCTGACACCACCATTGGTGTCCATCGAAGCCATCCAGGGGACAGAGTAGAGGTTCACTCAGGTCTTGCCATTGCCACAGCCAGTGAACCACTCAGGTGCCTGAGGACTGGCGTGGGCAGCATCCTAGTCTCCAGAAAAGCCTTACAACAACCTTGAGAAAGAATCACAGCCTAGGCCACTGAGAAACTCACAGGTGTTGCTGATATTGATTACAGCTGAAGAAATCAAATGGGGACTACACTATGGCACCCACCCAGAACGAAAGACAAAGTACCCTACCCAACTGACACTACAGACACATCTGTAGGAAACACTCTTTCACTTCAAAAACTATGGCACACTCTTTCACTTCAAAAACTACGGCATAAAACTAAAAGAAACAGTTGCTATATGTGCAGATATCAACATAAGGAAAAAAGAAACATGAAAAAGCAATGAAATATAACATCTATAAAGGAACACAATAATTCTACAAGTTCAGACCTGAAGAAAATCTATAAAATTCCTGACAGGAATTCAAAATAGTATTCTTTAGGAAACATGGCAAGATATAAGAGAATACAAATGGGCAATACAGAAAAATCAGGAAGACAATTTATGCTCTGAATGAGAAATTCAGCACAAACATTGAAATCATAAAAAAGAACACAGACAAAATCCTCGAACCAAAGAATTCAATGAATGGTATAAAAATAATATTGAGAGATTCAACAATAGACCAGATCACACAGAAGTAATAATTCCTATTCTTGAAGATAGGTCTTTTGAAATAATACAGAAAAAAAGAAAAAGAAAAAAAAAGAAGAGTGTATAAATGATACATTGGACATCAACAAGTGAATAAATGTTTGAATTTTGGGAGTTCCAGAAGGAGAAGAGATGAGAAAAGGCATAGAAAATCTACATAATAAAATAATAGCTGAAAATGTTCACAGTCTTGGAGGAGATATAAACATCCAGATACAGGAATCACAAATACTCTCAAATAGATTCAAATGACCACGTCCTCTCAGGACATTTTACAGGCAAATTTCCAAAATTCAAAGACCAAAAGAGAATTCTAAAACTAGCAAGAGAAAATCAGCAAGTCAAATATAAGAAAATACCCTTAGACTAATGGTAGATTTCTCAGCAGAAACCTTAGGAGTCAGAAGAGAATGGGATGATAAATTCAAGTTGCTGAAAGAAAAAAAAAAAAAGTCAGGCAAGAGTACTATACTGAGCAAAACTATCCTCCAGAAATGAAGACACATAAAAAGTCTTTGCCAAACAAGCAAAAACTGAGGGAATTAATCACCATTAGACAGACTTCACATTAAATGCTTAAGGGAGTCCTACATGTAGACGAAAAAGGATGATACTTATTTTCATGAAAACACATAAAAGTATAAGATTAACTGGTAGTACAGATACATAAAGAAGAAGGATAAAGAAATGAAATGCTATCACTACAGAAAACCAAAAGATTACAAAGATAAACAATAAGAGAAGAAGAATGATGAAGAATATATACAAAACAATAAAAAAAAAGTAACAAAATGAGGAAGTTTTCATCTGTCAGTAATAACCATGAATTTAAATGATATAAATTTCCCAATTAAAATATCTAGACTGGCTAAATGGGCTTAAAAAGTACCAAAGTATATGCTGCCTACAAAGTCTCTATATGTGAAGACAATGACACTGCACACAAAGGGAAACCAAAAGTTAACAGGAATACCTAAACTTATCTCACATAAAATAGACTTTAATTCAAAAAACATAAAAACAATTAAGTGAGGTCATTATATAATGAAAAAAGGATCGACTGGGTATGGTGGCTCATGCCTGTAATCCCAGCACTTTGGGAGGCTGAGGCGGGGAGATCACGAGGTCAGGAGTTCGAGATCAGCCTGATCAACATGGTAAAACCCCGTCTCTACCAAAAATACAAAAATTAGCTGGGCATGGTGGTGCGCACCTGTAATCATAACTACGCAGGAGGTTGAGGCAGGAGAATTGTGTGAACCTGGGAGGCAGAAGTTGCAGTGAGCTGAGATTGTGCCACTGCCCTCCAGCTTGGGCGTCAGAGAGTGAGACTCCATTTCAAAAATAATAATAAGATCAAGTCAGCAAAACTATATAAAAATTGTAAACATATATTCACTCACCAATGGAGGACCCACATATATAAGGCAAAAATATTAGGATTAAAGAGAAAGACCCCAATACGATAGTGTTTGGGGACTTCAACATCTCACTTTCAGTATTGGACAGAACACTGAAAGAAAACAACAAAGAAGCATTCAACCTAAATGAATTATAGGCCAAATGGGGCTAAAAGACATTTACAACACTTCATCAAACAGCTGTAGAATACACATTCTTCTCATCAGCACATGAAACATTTTCCAGGTAGACAACATGTTAGGCCACAGAACAAATTGCAACAAATATAAAAATATCCAAACTATAACAAATATCTTCTCAGACCATAATAGTATAAAACTTGAAATCAATAAATGGAGGAGCTCTAGAAACTACAAACACATGGAAATTAAATAATAAGCTCCCGAATGACCTAAGTCAATGAAGAAATTAAAAAGAAAAATATTTTAAATTGAAACAAATAAAAACAGAAACATAACATACCAAAGCCTGTGAGATATAGGAAAGCAGTACTAAGAGAGGTCACAATATAAGCGTCTATGTCAAAAAAGTAGAAAGATTTCAGGTAAACAACCTAACGGGGAACTAGAAAAGCAAGTACAAACCAAACCCCAAATTACTAGGAGAAAATAAATGTAAAAGATGTGACCAGAATAAAACAAAATAGGAATTTAAAAAACATACAAAAGGGCAACAAAACCAAAAGTTTATTTTTTAAAAAGATAAACAAAATTAACAAACCATTAACTAGACTAAGAAAAAAAGACAGAAGACCCAGATAATTTCAGATATGAAAAAGGAGACACTACAACTGATATTATGGAATTAAAAAAAAATCATTACAGACTATTATGAGCAATTTCATAGCAACAAATTAGAAAACCTAGAGGAAATAGATAAATTCCTGGACAAATAAATCTACCAAAATTGAACCAGGAAGAAATAGAAAACATGAACAGACCAATAACCAATAGTAAGATTGAATCAGTAATAAAATTAATCCCAAGAAAGAAAATGCTGGACCGGATGGATTTACTGCTGAATTCTACTCAACTTTTTAAATACAACTAATACCAATTCTTTTCAAACTATTAAAAAAACTGGAAAAGAAAGAATTCTTACTAATTTATTCCATAAGACCAAAATTATACTGATATCTAAACAAGACAAAGACACAACAAAAAAAGAAAACTATAGGGAAATGTCCTCAATAAACATAAATGTAAAAATTCTCAACAACATATTGGCATATCAAATCCAGCAACACATTAAACAAATAAAACACGATCAAGTGAAATTTATCCCAGGAATGAAAGGAAGCTTTAACATATGCACATCAATAAATGTAATACATCCTAATGATGGAATGAAGGACCAAAACCATTTCATTTTCTCAACAATTGCAGAAAAACATTTGATAAAATTAAACATTCCTTTATGATAAAAACTCAACAAATTAGATATAAAAGGACTATATCTTACCCCAATAAAGGCCATATATGAAAAACCCACAACTAATACTGAATGGGGCAACATTAAAAATCTATTCCCAATAATTAAAATAAGACAAAGATGCCCACTTTCACTACTATTATTCAACATAGTACTCGTAGTTCTAGCCAGAGCAATTAGGCAAGATAAAGAAATAAAGGGCATCCAAATTGGAAAAGCAGGAGTCAAATTGTCCCCCTTTAAAGATGACATAATCTTATATACTAAAATACCTAAGGACTCTACCAAAAAACTCTTAGAACTGAGAAATAAATTCAGTACATTTGCAGGACACGATATCAATATAAAAAAATCACTAGCATTTCTATACACCAGTAAAGAAGTAACTGAAACTGAAATATGCGATCCCATTCAATACTTATAGAAAAATAAAATACCTAGAAATACATTTAATCGAACAGGTGAAAGATCCCTACAATAAAAATTATAAAACATTGATGAAAAAAATTTAAAAGGACATGAATAATTGGAAGTACATCCCATGCTCATGGATTAAAATAATTAATAGTCTTAAAATAGCCATATTGCTCAAAGAAATCCATATATTCAATTCAATTCCTATCAAATGCCAATAATATTCTTCACAGAAATAGAAAAAAAATTCCTGAAACTCATATAGAACCACGAAAGACCCCAAATAGGCAAAGTAATATCAAGCAAAATCAGTAAAGCTGGAGGCATTTTACTACCTGACTTCAAAATATATTACAAAGCTATAGCAAATACAATAGCATAGTCTCACTATAAAAACAGACACATAGACTAATGGAAAAGAATAGATAACCCAGAAATAACTTATTGTATTTATGGCCAACTGATATTTGACAAGGGCAGCAAGGACATTCATTGCAAAAGGAACAGTCTTTTCAATAAATAATGCTGGGAAAACAATATTTACATGCAGAAGAATAAAACTAGACTCTTAGCTCTTACCATGTGCAAAAACAAATTAACATGAATTAAACACTTAAATGTGAGACTCAAAACATTTATGCTTAGTTGGGAGGGATAATGTATAGGATTCTATAGCAATGTAGGATGAAAATAATTAACCATAATTTAATGTATATTTCCAAACACCTGGAAGAGAGGATTTTGAATGTTCATAGTAATAAAAAAGTTGGAGGTGATAAATATGGTAATTACACTGATTTTATCATTGCACATTGCACATATGTATCAAAATATCACTCTGTATTCCATAAATATTATAATTACACTTATTTTAAAAATTTAAAGCCACACTTTTAAATACCCCGTAAGTTCAAAAATAAATTATAATTCAAATTTTAATTAAAGAGGATTTTCCATAAGTGTGGTAAGTATTGGTGATGGGAACACATTTACATAAATATGACGTAGAAAAGACAACTAATACACTCTTTGGAGATCAGAATTTTCTTATAAATATTACTTAAGATCCCCAAAGGATGGGTGGAAAGTACTCAGGAAAGGGATGGAGCACACATCACATAGATACTGCAGAATGTGTGCAAGCTCATTGTTATTTTTTTCTTATTTTTGTTTTTTAAATTTACTTTTTAAAAATATCGTTATGTTTCCTGCTTTTTATTCATCCAAGGAAATTATTTGATTGAGGGAAACCTTAATTTTTCTGATTGAAATACAAAGGAATTAGGAGTCTTTTATTTTCAGCTTTGAAATTCTAAGAGCTTATTGAAGCCAATCCAAAAGAGTCTGTCTTATAAACTAGGTTGTCAGATGACAAGACCCAGGCACTTGAAAGGTAGAATGGGCTCTTTATTTTAAAAGTTTAACTCAAATGATAAAAATCAATGCTCAGAAGATTGAACTTACGCTTTTCTTTTTTTTTATTTTATAAGTTGTAACTCAGTAGAAGAAACAGACAAGTCATCAAACTATTGAGAAGATGCCTGTGGTCTGGACAAGGAAGACATAGTTTGTGAACCTTAACAACTGGATGGCACAGCAAATACCATGGACAGGACAACAATAATATATTCCAATCTCAAATGAGTGAACATAGCAAGCTACAGCAGGAGCAGATGCTTGGACAGAACATGAACCAGAGGGTGGGGTTGCACCAGATGCATCAGAGAAGCCACAGCTGACCATGACAACAGCTCAGCACTCTGCACCCTTTTCTAATGCCACAGGTTATGAATATTTCCCCTGAAGATCCGAGAGAGGGAAAAGGGAAATGATTATTAAGAGGGGACATTATTGCTAATAATAAGTTTTAATTTGAAATGGACTAAGTTTAAATGCAATACTGATTGAGAAATTACCCTGAAGAGACTGTTTTAACTTAAACAACACAGAGTTTTCCTTACAGGGACAGATAATATATTTCCCTCTTTTGAGTGGAAATGAGAGTTCATAAGCAAACTGATTGCAATTACATAAAAAAAATTAAGAAAATTGCAGCCCTGTACATTGGAGTAATGCATATAAATTTAAAACACATGGCTTACATAAAAAGTAGAAAGTGATTGGCATGTTTTGGAAACTGGTCATGCCAGTTTAACTGAATATGGGATTTGGTTAAAGAATATGGAAAGAGGAGCATAGGAAAGGCTAACCAGGACAAATTATAAACTTACAAACTAATAAACAAACTAAAAGACATATATGTCATTTCATAGAGTGTGAATTTCACCTTCGGATAACAGAATAATTGAAGATTTAAAGTAATAGAATAATCATATTATTTATGTCAGGTTTATTGAATCAGAATTTATATACAGTAAACATTATCCTTTTTATTGTAGTTTGACAAATGGATTGAGTCAGATATAATACCACAATCAAAATATAGAAAAGTCTCATCATCTAAGAATTCCTTTGTGCTCTTTTAAGACAAACCAACTCCAATCCTCAGTTCCTATTACCCACTGATTGACTTTTTATCACTGTAATTTTGCCTCTTCTTCAATATCGTATAAATGGACTCACATACAAAGTAAGCTTTTAATCAGGCTGCTTTCATTCAACGTAACATTTGAGATTTATCCATGTTGCTGCATGTATCTGTATTCTCTTCCTTTTTGTTGCTGAACAGTATTCTATAGTATTGATAGAGCACAGATTGCTTATCCATTCACCAGTTGAAAGTATTTAGTATGTTTTTTTGCTGTATTTTAAAATATAACAATAAACATGTGCAGGAAGCTTTCATAACTCTTACTTAGCTACATAAGATTGGGACTGTGGATAATACGTCAGGTATATATTTACCTTTACTAGCAACTGTCAAAATATTTTCCAATGTGATTACGCCATTTTGCATTCTCATCAGCAATATATGAAAATTCTAGTTGCCTTGCATTTATGTTATTTGGATGTGTTTTTTATTTTAGCAATTCCAATATATAAGCAGAAGTATTTTATTGTGCTTTAAATTTGCATTTCTCTAATATCTAATGTTGTTGAACATCTATGTTTGTATTATTTTCCTTCCATATATATGTTGTATATATTATATGCCATCCATATTTTTGGTGAAATGTCTCTTTACATATATTATTGGGCTATTTTCTTTTTTGTTATTGAGTTTTTAGAGTGTCTTATATATTATGAACGCAAATCTTTTTTCATATTTGTGTTTAGCCAATACTTCCTTCATTACAGGCTTGATTTTTCAGATCAGATGTGTGTGTGGGAAAGATCAGCTTGTCTTCAATTTTCAGAATCAATGAGAATGGACAAAATTGGAGACAGAAAGACTAGATATTTGCATTTAGCCAGAGAAACTGAACTGAAGATAGCAACACTAAGGATAACAACACTAAACATTAAAGATAAACAACACTAAACACAAACAAATGCTGTTTGTTAATTTATATTTCTGGGGTTATGGAGAAAAGGTAAAAAATATGGAGTAGAATTCTTGCCAGAGCAAATGAAAAGAAGATGCATTCATTGAATACATTTATATTGTCAGAAGAAAGAAGACCTTTTTTTTTCTCTTCTAGTTTGTTTTCATTTTTGCATTGAGAGATGCTATCTAAGTATTTGCTTACTAATGTCTAATTTTATATTTACCATGATGTTTGACACAGTCAGGTTTTGGTATGTACCTTTTCTAAGACATGAAAACTTTTTAGTCGTTAATATGTTTGTTCTTGATATCCAGTCTTATTGGTGCATCTCATCTCAGTGTTAGCACCTAGAAGAGTACTTAGCATATAGGAGGTGTTTTATGTTTAATAAAAAATATAGATCTATGATTAATGCTGTGTTTTGATAAGTTTCCATACTCTTGACCATGTCTTGACCCATATCCTGGTGTCTACCTTAGGCTTAGCTAATTCTGTGTTCATCTGCTTTCCTATTTCTTCAACTTAGCCTAAATTTACTAAATCCTTGTTCTTTCTTTGCAATGCCTTTGGATCCATATAGTGTTCTAAAATAATGCCATATAACAACTCCTAAATTTTACTGTGGCTGACATTAAATACAGTTATCTATCCATGTGAGAAGAAATTTTAGAGATTTCTAAATCTGTTAATTATTTTGTCCAAAAAGGACTTTAACCTGTGTCCATATTAACTCATTTTGAACAAAAAAATCAAAAATGTAAACAGTGTCTTTTACCACAAGTTCCTGTTTTAAAAGAAAAAAAAGCAGTCACTCCATTTTATTCATTTCAAAGGAGTTAATATTTTAGGGAACCTGAAATAAGAATTATGGCCTGCCTTTCATGGAATGTCTACCTTTTAAAGAGTTGCTTGAAATTTATTTGTAATATTGTTTAAATCATATTATCAAAGAGTAAATTTTTAAAATTCAAATAGTATGAGTTTGTGTGAGCTTTAAATTAAGAAGGCTTTAAATAGTTTTGAAGTCATGAAACATTTCCTGACAGTATATTAAAAAGTATTTTAAGTCAAAGACAATCAGGTGCTCAAATAATTTTTCCCAAATTCTAATTCCCCAAGTTACTTATTTGACTTATTTCATCAAAATATACACTATAATATTTAAGGAGACACATCAAAATCAAATGATCTCACAAAATTAAATGGAGATTTAAAATAAAAACAGAACAATTAAAAAAATTTTTTAAGTGTAAATCTTTGCATAATTCCACAGTATTAGTCCATTTTCATGCTGCTGATAAAGACATACCCAAGACTGCACAATGAAGAAAGAAAGAGGTTCTTTGGACTTACAGTTACACATGGCTGGGGAAATCTCACAATCAAGGCAGAAGGTAAGGGGGAGCAAGTCACATCTACAATGGATGGCAGCAGGCAAAGAGAGAGCTTCTACAGGGAAACTCCCATTTTTAACATTATCAGCCCTCATGAGACTTATTCACTGTCACAAGAACAGCACGGGAAGGACCTGTCCCCATGATTCAATTATCTGCCACCAGGTCCCTCCCATAACATGTGGCAATTATGTGAGCTACAAGATGAGATTTGGGTGGAGACACAGAGCCAAGCTATATCATTCCACCCTGGCCCCTCCCAAATCTTATATCCTCACATTTCAAAACCATTCATGCCTTCCCAACAGTTCCCCAAAGTCTTAATTCATTTCAGCATTAACTCAAAAGTCCACAATCCAAAGTCTCATCCAAGACAAGGTAAGTCCCTGCTGCCTATGAGCCTGTAAAATCAAAAACAAGTTGGTTACTTCCTAGATACAATGGGGGTACAAGTCTTGGGTAAAAACAGCCATTCAAAATGGCAGAAATTGGCCAACACGAAGGGGCAACAGGCCTCATGCAAGTCTGAAATCCAGTGGGGCAGTCAAACCTTAAAGCTCCAAAACTATCTCATTGGACTCCATGTCTCACATCCAGGTCACACTGATGGAAGAGGTGGGTTCCCATGGCCTTGGGCAGCTCTGCCCCTGTGACTTTACAGGGTATAGCCCCTCTCCTGGCTGCTTTCACAGGTTGGCATTGGGTGTGTGTGGCTTTTCCAGCTGCACAATGCAAGCTGTCAGTGGATCTACCATTTGGGCATCTGGGGAATGGTGGCCGTCTTCTCACAGCTCTGCTAAGTGGTACCCCAGTAAAGACTCTGTGTGGGGGCTCTGACTCCACATTTCCCTTCCACACTGCCCTAGCAGAGGTTCTCCATGAGGGCCCCACCGTTACAGCAAACTTCTACCTGGGCAGCCAGCCATTTGCATACATCCTCTGAAATGTAGGTAGAGGTTCCCCAATCTCAGTTCTTGACTTCTGTGCACTCGCAAGCTCAACACCACATAGAAGCTTCCAAAGCTTGGGGCTTCCACCGTTTAAAGCAACAGCCTGAGCTGTACCTTTGCCCCTTTTAGTCATGGCTGGAGTGACTGGAATGCAGGGCACCAAGTTCCTAGACTGCACAAAGCAAAGTGACTCTGGGTCCAGTCCACAAAACCATTTTTTTCCTTCTAAACCTCTGGGCCTGTGATGAGAGGGGCTGACGCAAAGGTCTCTGACATGCCCTGGACATATTTTCCCTATTGTCCTGGTGATTAACATTCAGCTACTTGTTACTTATGCAAATTTCTGCAGCCAGTTGAATTTCTCCTCAGAAAATGGATTTTTTTTCTTTTTTCCTTTTTTTTTTTTTTGAGACAAGAGTCTTGCTCTGTCATCCAGGATTGGGTGCAGTGGCATGATCTCGGCTCACTGCAAGCTCCACCTCCCAGGTTCACGCCATTCTCCTGCCTCAGCCTCCCCAGCAGCTGGGACTACAGGTATCTGCCACCACGCCCAGCTAATTTTTTTTTTTTTAAGTAGAGACTGGGTTTCACCATGTTAGCCAGGATGATCTCAATCTCCTGACCTTGTGATCCACTCCCTTGGCCTCCCAAAGTGCTAGGATTACAGGCATAAGCCACCATACCTGGCCGGATTTTTTTCTATTCTATCACATTGTCAGGCTGCAAGTTTTTCAAACTTTTATATTGTTTTCCTTTTTAAACTGAATGCTTTTAACGACACCCAAGTCAACTCTTGAATGCTTTACTGCTTAGAAATTTATTCTGCCAGATACCCTAAATCATTTCTCTCAAGTTCAAAGTTCCACAGATCTCTAGGGCAGGGGCAAATGCCACCAGTCTCTTTGATAAAACATAACAAGAGTCACCTTTCCTCCAGTCTGCAACAAATTCCTCATCTCCATCTGAGACCACCTCAGCCTGGATTTCATGGTCCATATCATTATCAGCATTTTGGTCAAAGCCATTCAACAAGTCTCCTGAGAGTTCCAAACTGACCCACATTTTCCTGTCTTCTTCTGAGCCCTCCAAACTGTTCCCATCTCTGCCTTTTACTCAGTTCCAAAGTCACTTCCACATTTTCAGGTATCTTTTCAGTAGTGCCCCACTCCTAGTACGAATTTACTGTATTAGTCCATTTTCACACTGCTGATAAAGACATACCCAAGGCTGGACAATTTACAAAAGAAAGAGGACATACAGTATGTCATTGGACATACAGTTCCATGTGGCTGGGACGCCTCAAAATCATGGTGGAAGGTAAGGAGGAGCAAGTCACGTCTTAACATGGATGGCAGAAGGCAAAGGGAGATCTTATGCAGGGAAATTCCCATTTTTAAAATTATCAGACCTCGTGAGAGTTATTCACTTTCACAAGAACAGCATAGGGAAGACCTGCCCCCACGATTCAATTATCTCCCACTTGGTTCCTTCCACAGCATGTCGGAATTATAGAAGCTACACGATTTGAGATTTGGGTGGGGACACAGAGCCAAACCTATCCATTTTATCCTGTAAAGATGACTCCCTGTAGCCTAATCCATACTCTGAAATGTTATTGACACAACTAACATTTAGAGAAAGAAGAAAACATAAATACTCTGTAGAATTATTCACTTTTTAAACTCAATGAATTTGATAAATGATTCCTGTTAAAACTCTTTAATTTTGTTTATTCGGCTTTCCAGTCAAAATAAATGTTATTCTCAACCTACGATTTCAGTGAAGCTTAGGGAAATCAAACACAAATCCTGTCTACTTCATAAATTATAAGCAAAGTGGTAAGAAATGGTAATAGAAACCATATCTGATTCTGCAATGATTTGTGGGGGCAATGCAAAACATCCATGAAAACAGAAGCTATAAAAATGTACAGTTTGATTTTCATAAACTAGGTTGGCCCTCTTGGGGGGTGCGAATAACAGAAAAAATGAAAAATTATTTCTTATTTATTCTAGCCAAACAAAGCCTGAGAAGGAAACTGTAAGGATGAATCCAAGAGTACGATGGTACATCCATCTTTATGCCCAATTACACACATCATTTTATAGGAGGAAAACTAAAACCAACTGGTATTGACAGCGTATCAAAATTATGAGTAGAACTATCTTTAATCATTTGTACAAATTCCTTTTGCATAATCTACACTGATACTTTTAAAGAACATCTGCTTTATATTATTAAATATTTTAGTTCATAAAGGTATAATGACTTTCATCTTCAATATTCTAGAATGCATTTTATGTAGCATCAGTGTATGAGTGCCAGATTTATTTGCTTTATTCTCTAATGATTATCAAACTGCAGAACCATGTCTGTTATATAGAAGGTGCTCAGGAATCATGTGATGAATGAATGAATAAATTTTATCTTTGAGAAAACCATAAAGATAATTTTCCTAATTTTATTTCATAACACATCACAGGAATATCATTCATTAGTTTAATTTGCTAGGGTAAATTTTCTAGCGTATGATTAATTTTATATCAAAAAAACAAAATTCTGGTTTTAAGCAATGAAAACATCCATAATTACCTGACACAGCAAGAATACAAACCCCATTATGTGGTTATTTTTATCAATACATGATGTGGATATAAACATTTTATATGGATATGGACATGTTCATATCCTTAACACATATGTAGTTATGGAAGTACAAACATTTTAAAATTTTTCCTAAAACTCTCTAAAGTTTCACAAGACTATGATGGTATCTGATATATTTAGTAGGTAAAAATAAGGAAGAATTAAAGCTGAATATTTAACCAAATGTATTCCTGGTGCTGATTCCTGCTAAAAAATATCTATAATAAATTACAAAAAAAGAAATAGAAAACAAGAATGATAACCTCACAGAGAATTAATTTTTTTTAAAGATAATAAGTGTTTTAACAGATAAAATAGAACATAGCATGTCATGGATACAACGCAAGATTAACAACTAAAAGTCATAATATCTGCAGATTAATTTGTGCCGTTTGTATAGATTATTCATACTGATTAACCTACTTAAGACTGATACATAAGAGAGGTCTTCATGGTAAAAAGTAAGGTGTAGTAAAAGTGCAAAAATTAAAAAAAAAACAAAACCATGAACTCCTACAACTCACTAGCAAAAAATAAACAAACAACTAATCTGATTTTTAAATTGGCAAATGACATAAGTAGGCATTTATCTAAAGAACACTCACAAATGGCCAACAAGTATATGAAAAGATGTTCAACATCACTAATCGTCAGGGAAATGTATGTCAAAACTATGAGTTATCACCTCGTGCCTACTAAGATGGGCACAGTTTTTTTAAAAAGTGTTGGTGAAAATGTGGAGAAATTTGAATGCTTGTACACTCTTGGTAGAAATATGAATATATAGAATAAAATATTATTCAGCATTTAAAAAAAAGGAATTACACCATACGTAAAACTGTAGATACACCTAGAGGAAATCATCCTATGCCAGACAAGCCAGTCACCACAGGATAAATACTTCATGATTTCAGTTATATGAGGTATATAAAGTAGGCAAGTAGATTGAAACGGAGAGTAGAATGGTGGTTGCCAGAGGATAAAGGGAGGAGAAAATGGGGACTTGCTATTCAATGGGTGTACAGTTTGAGTTATGCAGGATGATCAAAATCTAGATATTTATTACACAACATTGTTCCTATAGTTAACAAGACTGTATTGTGGCTTTGCTGACGAGATGGCAGTTGACTACTAATAGAAAGGAGGTGAGGTAATTAGCTTCGCAGTTGTCTGATGAAATGGAATTCCAGAAAAATAAGAGCAACAAATGCATAGTGCAAAGAATACAAGTCCAAATTCCCTATGAGAAGTGAGTGTCTGCTGTATTTTAGGAATAGCAAGAAGGCTGGGTGGCTGAAGCTGAGTGAGTAAGTAGTAGTGAATGATCTGTTCTTTCTAGGAACAAGGAAGCTTTATCTTGTGGGGTCTTTTGGTCTGTTGTAAATATTTAGGCATTTAGTTTGAATTAAACGGGGTCCTGGTCAGGGTAAAGAATGGTGTCCTATGGAGAGTACTCTCTGGTACAGGGTATTGGAGCCCATCAGGCATTAGAGGGCATAATTGGGAAGAGGCAGTCAGCACAGATTGTTATCTTAGGGCAGGATTGCCGCACATCCAATTGTGTGGCAATAGAAGTAGCCCAGGTAGGAAGTTAGAGCCAAGTGATGTGGGGAGGGCAAGAATGCGGGAGGAGACAATGATAGTTATGAGAGATTAGATACATACAAGAAGTTCCATAAAGAAATAGACATATTAATATTCATGAAAGCCTGATTTCTCACTAGAAAAAGGAGTAACAGTATAAACCCAGTAATGGAATTACTGAGTCAAATGGTACTTCTGACCTGACACAGCAAGAATAACCCATTATGTGATTATTAATACCCATATATGATATGGATATAAACATGTTATATGGATATGAACATGTTCATATCCATAACACATATGTAGTTATGGAAGTACAAACTTTCTTAAAATTTTTACTAAAATTCTCTAAAGTTTCATCAGACTATGATGGTAGGAACCTTTTCTCATTAGAAAAAGGAGTAGCAGTATATACCCAGTAATGGAGTTACAGAGTCAAATGGTATTTCTGACTTTAGGTCTTTGAGGAATCGCCACACGGTCTTCCACAATGGTTGAACTAATTTATACTCCCACCAACAGTGAGTAAGTGATCCTTTTTCTCCACAACTTAGCTGTTATTTTTTTGACTTTTACATGATAGCCACTATGACTGATATGAGATGGCATCTCATTGTGGTTTTGATTTGCATTTCTCTAACAATCAATGATGCTGAGCTTTTTTTAACATGCTTGTTGGCTGCATGTATGTCTTATTTTGAGATGTGTCTGTTCAAGTTTTTTGCCCATTTTTAAATGAGGTTTTTTTCTTGTAAATTTGTTTAAGTTCTTTATAGAGGCTCGATAATGGAACTTTGTCAGATGCATAGTTTTCACAAATTTTCTCCCATTCTGTGGGTTTTCTGTTTACTCTGTTGATAGTTTCTTTGTTGTACAGGGCTTCACTAGTTTAATTAAATATCATTTGCCAGGTTCTGCTTTTGTTGCAATTGATTTTGGTGTCTTCATCATAAAATCTTTGCCCATGCCTATGTCCTGAATGGAATTGCACAGGTTGTCTTCCAGGGTTTTTGTAGTTTCTGATTTTACACTCAAGTCTTTAATCCATCTTTAGTTAATTTTTGTATATGGTGTAAGGAAGGAGTCCAGTTTAAATTTTCTGCCTATGACTGACCGGTTATTCTAGCACTGTTTATTGAATAGGGAATCCTTTCCATTGCTTGCTTTTGTCAGACTTTTCAAAGATTAGATGGTTGTAAATGTGTGGTCTTATTTCTGAGATCTCCATTCTGTTCCATTGGTTTATGTGTCTGCTTTTGTACCAGTACTATGCTTTTTTGGAAAGTGGGTGATTCCAAGGCTGATTCCAAGACAATACAATTTTTGCAAAGGCAAAAAAAAAAAAAACCAAGATGAATCTTGGCTATCTTATGCTAGAATAGAGACACTCAATAAAGTGGAAAAGAGCATTTTCAAAGGATACAGAAGCCAACTTAAGTGGACCCTCACTGGCCAAAGAGGGGCAATACAATTTGAGAATAAAAATAATAAAATAATAGTAGAAAATTGTAATTATTTTTTACAGGAAGCCATAATAAATTTGAATATACTGAATGGAATTGAGTATATTGAAAGTTTATAATTACAAGATATTTACATAGTCTCAACACAGTTCCCAAGAAAATATTTATTGGCTGACAAGTCAGTAAGAAGTCTGATAACTGGAAATTCTGCCAGGTAATCAGAGTTAACATAACCAGTAAGGAAACAAATGGAAATGATCTGCCAGAGTATCACTTTTAAAGTCAAAGAATCACAACATGAAAGTAATCATGAGATACATTAAATACACGATGAAGATCATTTTATAAGATAATTGTTTTTATATTCACATATGTAGTGGTTATGAAATTCAAAGAAAGATTGAACATCTATTCAAGATTAAAAAAACCAGAGGCATGAAAATTCAACAGTACTTGTATTTCTCAATTGAATGCTCTTGCTATAAAGGGCATTGTGAGACTACTGATAAAACTTTAAGGTAATTGCAAAAAAAAAAAAAAAACACAACAAAAATTGACAAATGAGATCTAATAAAACTAAAGAGCTTCTGCAGAGCAAAAGAAACTATCAACAGAGTAAATAGACAACCCACAAAATGGGAGAAAATATTTGCAAACTCTGCATCTGACAAAGTTCTGATATCCAGAACGTATAAAGAACTTAAATTAGCAAGCAAGAAACAAACAACCCCATTAAAAAGTTGGCAAAGGACATGAACAGATACTTCAAAGAAAGACATACATGTGGCCAACAAGCATATAAAAAAGTGCTCAACATCACTAATCACTATAGAAATGCAAATCAGGGCCGGGCGCGGTGGCTCAAGCCTGTAATCCCAGCACTTTGGGAGGCCGAGACGGGCGGATCACGAGGTCAGGAGATCGAGACCATCCTGGCGAACACGGTGAAACCCCGTCTCTACTAAAAAATACAAAAAAACTAGCCGGGCGAGGTGGCGGGCGCCTGTAGTCCCAGCTACTCCGGAGGCTGAGGCAGGAGAATGGCGGGAACCCGGGAGGCGGAGCTTGCAGTGAGCTGAGATCTGGCCACAGCACTCCAGCCTGGGTGACAAAGCAAGACTCCGTCTCAAAAAAAAAAAAAAAAAAAAGAAATGCAAATCAAACCACAGTGAGATGCCATCTCACATCAGTCAGAATGGTTATTATTAAAAAGTAAAAAAATAACAGGTGCTGGTGAGGTTACAGAGAAAAAGGAATGCTTATACACTGTTGGTAGGAATGTAAATTAGTTCAGTCATTGTGGAAAGCATTTTGGCAATTTATTGAATAGTTTAAAACAGAACTACCATTTATCACAACAATCCCAGTATTGTGTATATACTCAAAGGGATGTAAATCATTCTACTATAAAGACATATGCACATGTATGTTCATCACAGCACTATTCACTATAGTAAAGACATGGAATAAACCAAAATGCCCTTCAACAGGACACTGGATTAAAAAAATGTGGTATATCTACACCATGGAATACTACACAGCCATAAAGAACAAGATCATGTCCTTGGTAGTAACATGGATACAGCTGAGAGCCACTGTCTTACAAACTTATGCAGGAACAGAAAACCAAATACTGAATATCCTCACTTATAAGTGGGAGCTAAATATTGGATACAAATGGTGACAAAGAAGGGGGATCAATAGACACTAGGGCCTACTTGAGTGTGGAGGATAGAAGGAGGGTGAGGTTTGAATAGAAGGACGATGAGGTTTGAAAAACTACCTATTTGGTACTATGCTTATTACTCTGGTGATAAAATCATCTGTACACCAATCCCCTGTGACACAGAATTCATCTATATAACAAACCTGCACATGTACCTCTGAAACTAAGACAAAAGTTAAAAAAAAGAACTTGAATGGGATTTTAGAATTAAATGTTAGCAATATAGTAATGTAAATTTACTGAGTTTTATGGTTGTACTGTGTTTAACAATAAGAATGCCTTTATTTGTAAAAAAAATAAATAAATAAACTGCACAGTAAAGTATTCGGAAGTGATATCAGCAACTTATTACTAAATTGTTCAGAAAAGAAATTATTTGTATTATATCTGTAACTTTGTAATTAACTTAGTATTTTTTCAAATAAAACATGAGAGGAAGGATAGAAATAGAGAAATAGTGAGTATAGATAATCAGCGATTTCAATCATTATTGAAAAAGTGCAACAGTTATATTTAGGGTAAAAGAATAATAAGCTCGTTCATGGTGATGCTGAAGTCTAGGTGGAAAGGCTCGATGCATGTCGGGAGAGATTGCAGGATCACAAGATACAAATTTTGAAATCATGAGAGCATAGTAATTAGAAATATGAAGTGCACGAGACTAACATTGTTGATCAACCTGACTTGTTAAAAGAAAGCATTAATTTGCTTCTAAGGTAGAGAGATACAAAAACAGTAAGGCCTTAGCAAATATATTTCTGGACCCAGAGTCATCATGTTTCTGACTTTGAATCCTTGTTTCACTATTAGGAACAGAAAACCAAATGCTGCATATTCTAAATATGCCATCTATGGAAAGTTGTTATATCTATGACAAGTTAAAAATCTGTCCATGCCTCAGATTCTGCAACAGCAAAATGAGGATAACAATAAATAATTTTGGTTTTCAATTTAGATGAAATTAGTTAACATGCAAAACCCTTGGACACTACAACTATACTATGACAAGCACAGTGTAAGCCTTCAGTGTTAGCTTTTATTATAGTTGTTCTTATTAAACATTTTAAGACTAGCAAAAATTGTCTTCTTGGAATTCTGTGAATAAGTGTTAAAAAGTAAACTGTGTGGTAAAACATTATCAGAGCTTTTTCTGGTAAGTTTAAATTGGCTATATCTTTATGCATATTTATCTGCAACCCCTTAGAGTAATCAGAATTATTTTCTCTACATGGAAATGCAGATAGTAGGTTTTGTTTGCTTAAACTGAAAATGAACAAGTCCATGCGTATGTCAAAGGATTTCTTACAAACGATCTCAGTAAAGTTCTGCTAAAGTAATTGGTGACAAAAGTGCCATTGAATTTTGGAATTTGAGCAGTCATAAGATTTGTGTCTTCAAGCAAACATAAGTATCTTATTACCTCCAGATGCATTTTACCAGTACAGAAAGAATAGTTATAACATTGGGAAAACAGGGATGACTACAAAACTAATTTAAATAAGCAGGAGCTGGGAATTCTAACAGTATATGTTGTATACACATGGAGGTTTATTTTGGGTTCTCTTTGTGTTGGCTTAATTTTGAAAAAATGTATGTATTTTACTGGTAAAATATCCACTTCAGTGTATTTACTGAATACAGTTGTATTTACTAAATGTATCAATACCATCAATACCATTAGAAATTATAACCAGCATTAATTTAATTAAAGTACATATGAAAATCTTAGTAAACTAAGAATAAATTTGTCTCCAAATTAACACATCTTCAATACTGCACAAGTTGTTAGTATAAAACAAATATTTATATTTCAGCTATCTTTAATATGACCAACTGTATATAACATGCTAAATCAAGATAAACAATCTTAGAGAATATATTTTAGCCTAATTTGGAAAATTACTTGAATGTAGTTAATGGCAATTTAGGTACTTATAATTTTTCAAAATAATCATAAAAGTATTAGTTTCTGTATAAATCATATGTAAAATAAAGAACATTTCTTTAAAATACATATGCATTAATCTTTAAAAAATTCTCCAGACTTAGGAATTTGGAATTCTAGCTGGCAAATATGAATTAACAGGATGTAAGTTTTTCCTTTTGTCTGAAACAATCAAGAAAAAAAAGACAAAATATATAAAATATTGCTGTTCAAGACACATCAGGCAACAAATGACATTACTCCCTAAGAGGTAGAAAAAAAATAAGATGACTTTTATGATTGCCCTAATTCACTGGCTTTACAGCATTTAAAGCGGCAATGTTGCTGAGTAAAATGAGCACTTGGCTCAGCCTCCAAAGGTGCAAATCAGACCAGCTGTTTTAGAGGTTCCGTCTATGCCTCCACCACGACAGCCACAGGCACGTGGTTCAGGGCATCTCCCATTAACCCTTCTGCTTCCAGCTTGGTTGCCTGGGCTGGCCGACAGTAGGCAAAGGCCAAAGGCCGAGCCCAACAACCACAGGGCCAATGGATGGATACTTTTCACCCGCCATGCCAACAGAACGTTTTTTCCCTGGCCAAGGAATTGAACCCAGCCTCAACCCGGGGAAGGATACAATAATTAAAGTGACCCACCTGCACTAAGCAAGGATTTCTTCCCACAGGATCTCCCCATTTTGCCCCTTAAACTTTTTTCTCTTTTTTTTCTTTTCTAAGTAAGCCCCTCCCCACCCTAGATCCTTGGCCCCACCCCGCCCCGCCCCAGCTCTGTTTCTGATAGGGAAGTTAACAGAGGAATGACTCCTGCTGGCTGAAAACTGAAAATTCAGCAGGGCTTATTTGAGACACCTTAATGGAACACAAACAGCCTCTAAAATACTTTTTCAGTCCCAAACTCGATTTCAAGCTTCAGGCTAAGGCCCTAGAAAGAAAAACCAGGTCTGAAGGATCCAAAGTCAAGCAATGGACCCAATGTAGATGAGCAGGACCAATTCCTGACGACTAAAACTCCCACCCCAAGGAAAGAGACTATGCTTCGTGACATAAACAGGTCCAGGAAACTCAAAGTTTGCTGACAGCAGGGAGAAAGGGAGGCACTGGTGATGCTGGTTAATTCCTATTCTCCAGGTTTCGCCTGCTTCATGGGTGCATACGTCAGCACCTATAGCCGGCACCTGCCACGGTCGCCGGGGCTCAGGGATAAGAGGTGAAAGGTGAAGGAAGGACGCTCACTTTTTCTCTCCATCACACCCTGAATTTTCACTGTAAGAAGGAAGGGAATGAGGAATGCCTCTATTTCCTGTCTTTCAGAATGGGCAGCCAGTTCTCTTTACCACCCCCGGTTTATATTCTGCTGGAGTGTATCCTGAACCATTGGGACTGCTTTGACCCTCAGAATCTGGAGGAAGAGTGTCTCACAACCGTTTGCACAGAGGTTTGGCCAAATTATGCTTTACATCAAGGACTGACTTGGCCACATGAAGGCACCATTCATTTCGATATCATCTGGCCGTTGGAAATTTTCTGTAGACGTGAGGATAGATGATCTGAGGCCCCGTATGTGAAAGCTTTCTGTACCTTGCAAGGCAATCAAGAACTTCGTCAACAACGTAGGATTGATCTAGTCCTTTCGTTTGCTGTCTCAAGGAAGGTTGCGAGGGGCAAGTCCAGGGAATTAAATATACAAATCCCGGAGGAGCCACAACAGAGGAGCCAGCTCTCTCAAGCCCTGCTCCTCCAGGTGCACCCCAACCTCCGTATCCAGCATCAGTCTCTCACCTGCTTCCTCCTAGATATCATCACCCTAAACAAGCCCCAGTCTCATCTTGCCCCTCCAACAGGTGCCCAGAGAATTTGGGCCAGTAAGAGGCTGTTTGTGTTGCATTACGGTGTCTCAAATAAGCCTTGCTGAATTTTCAGTTTTCAGCCAGCAGGAATCATTCCTCGGTTAACTTCCCTATATGTAAGTAAGGTCCAGGTCCCCGTCTCCCTACAAGACTTAAAGCAAATTAAGGGGGTTCTTGGTAGATTTTCAGACGACCCTGAAAAACATATAGAGGCTTTCCCGAAATTCACCCAAATATTTGAACTGTCCTGGAGAAACATTACGTTATTTTTGAATCAGACCCTGACAGACACTGAGAAACAGGCAGCACTGCGAGCAGCAGAGAGATTTGTGGATGAGCTTTGCCTCACATATAGCATCCAGGAAGGGGGCGAACATTATCCAACTGGAAGAGAAAAAGTACCAATGGATGACCCTAAATGAGATCTCAGTGATGAGTTGGAAGACTGGAAGAGGAGAGACTTTCAAGTGTGCATAATGGAGGGCTTATGTAGGATTAAGACCAAGCCTTTCAATTACATTAAGTGGACCATGATCAACCAGGGATTTGATGACAATCCTACCTGCTTCCTGGAGAGGCTGAGAGAGGCCATGGTAAATCACACCTCTCTATCTCCTGATTCTGTCTAGGGACAGCTAACCCTAAGGGATACATTTATTACTCAGGCAACTCCTAACATCAGGAGGAAGCTACAGACATGGGCCCTGGGACCACATGGTAAATTAAAGGACATCTTGAAATTGGCCACCTTGGTCTTTTATAATAGAGACAGGGAGGCCCGGGAAAGAGAAAGGAAATACAGGAAAGAGAAAGACGCTTTAATGGCCACCAGGTAAGCCCATAAACCCCAGAATTCCCCGGTTACACTTGTTAACTGCTAAAGATATGGCAAAAACATCTCATTCTAAACGTTTATGCGCTCCCGTACGAGGTTGAATTTCTTTCACCAGAGTGAAAGAGCTCAGAATACATTGTTGTTGTTAGCATATTTCACGTTTCTTTTTAATCTTAAGCACTAAATTCTTTTCTTGTATAATACACATATTTAGCCTATGCATACTTAACCTTATAAAACTTGTTTTTTTTCTCTAATGCCTAGAAGCCATCATACTCCAAACAGTCAGGTAACTGGAGCTTTGGGCGATGGCTGCCCTTTGCTAGGAACCCTCAGAGACCTCTGGGAGGAATCTGACTGCCGTTTTACCCAGAACAATGCCACCTGTCAGCAGGAAGCAGCTAAGACTGGTCATTGTTCATAGTCTAACAGCAGTTACACGTGACACTTCAGCGGGGGGAGATGATACTGGAGGGGGCGCAGGGAAGTGCTGGGAAAGGGAGGGCGTGCTCTGGCTAGGGCTCCACCCCCAGGTCTGTGCCCACAGACCTAGGTGAAGACGGTCATTTCTGTTTTCCTGCCCAAATGTTGCATTTCCCGAGACTACCGTGACCCACCATAACCCCATCCTGTGCCTATAAAAACCCCAAGACGCTAGCAGGCAGAGACACAACTGGCAGGACGTCAAGAGGACCACATCAGTGGAAGAAGACACAAGCGCTGGACATCAAGAGGATATCTCAGCAAGCACTGTCTAGCCCAGCGCATTCTGCTCAATAAAGGAGTTCTCTTTTAGTTTGAAGAGACTTGTTCAGGTTATCCACCTGAATGAGAGAGAAGAGGTCTTCTATTTGCCAGGACCTGAAATTGTTTTCCTAGGATTAGGGTAATCTCTATTGGTAATCTTAAATAACAAAGACAAATTTACTTATTAGAAGCACTGTTCTTGATAGAGAGGGAAAATATCCTGCTGAAAAGAAAAAAAAAAAATAACTGTAAACAGAACCTCTATACCTATGCTCTCTGCAAAGAGCTTCTGATACCATGTGGCTCTAAAATTGTGGCTCCTGTTTTTAGCTATGATTGTAGGGTTAGTATGTTTATCATGGCATTCTTTCTTTATTAGAAAATGGAGAGATGAAAGCAATATTTTTCAATATATTTCTTTTGAATATTTAAATTTTACCAAGACTTGAAGAAATGTAAATCTGAGAAATGAAGAATTTCTGGAGCAGCATACTTGCAGAATTCATTGCTTCTGATTGGTCATGGCCTTTGAAGTTACAGACGTAGAAAGAGTAACAAAATACATTACCATTTAAACCAGAGCAATTCTGAGAATAAAATAGAGTGCGATTTGTAATTACTTGGAATAACACATGTAAATGTGTCTCTTCTAGAAAACCGAGAGATATGGTCACCTGAGTTATCTGAAGAGCATAGTAGATAAAAATCTTGGATCGCTTCCAGGTTTGACAATTCCAGTGTAGCATCAATTGCCACTGATATCTGAGTTCTCCTACTTGAGCGTCAACTCAGAAATCATAGACTGTGTAACTAGTACTGACCCACTGCCATCCTGGTAAGGTCGATTTTAACTTTCCTTCCTCTTGCTTTTTCAGTAAATTGTTCTTTTCTTCTGCAGATACATTTGCATTTCTTGTATAGTTAATAAGTGAAATTAGAAATGTAAAAATTTTATCTTCGCTTGCCACTTCTGAAACAGTGTTTCTCTAAACTATATGAGCCTGGAAAAATAACACTCTGTTTCTATTATTGATCCATTAAGATACTGGGAAGCCTAAAAGTGTGTTCATGTCACAGTGAATACTCATTGAACCACTTTCTTTCATTCAACTAGTACCGGGAGATACATACATACAGGCCACATAGTTCTTAACATATGCTTTATTAATTCATTAATTTATCCATTTATTCATTCAATGTATATTCGGTATCTATTATGTGCTAAGCAATATTCTAGGTGCTTTAGATACCTTAGTAAGCAAAAGATAATCCCTTTTCTCATGGAACTGGCATTCTAGTGAAAGAAAAATGTTTATCTTTGTATTGAGGCTATACCATCAGAAGTTTTCATTAGTATTCAATATCTCCAACTGTAAAATAATTAAATTAAATTAATGTATTTAACTTTCTGAATACAGAACAAATGGCAGAATTTATATTTCAAAAAGTAATAGACATATTTTCTTCACACATCTCAAAAACAAGGATTTCAGTTTTGTTTATTTTTTTCTCTGAACAATTCCAAATTTTCTTGATGACTATCCAAATAAACGTGGATATGTAGCTCTTATTTTCTCCTTTACACACGAATGTCAGTTATAGTTTTGGTATGCTTCTACTCATTATCTCTTGCACAGAAGAAAAAATTAAGAGATTTTTTCCATATAATAGTATATAGAGCTTTATAATTGTTTTGCAGCATAGTATTCTATTACATGAATGTATCAGAATTAATTTAACCAGCAATTTGGACTGCATTGTTTGCTTCCATTCGTGCACTCTCATAGGCAATGGTACAATAAATAACATAGATCATGTTGTTTCGGACATGCATAAGTATATCCGTTGGATAAACCAATGGTTATTTATCCTTTGGACAAATCGCTAGAATCTCTGCATTTGTAATTTTGCCAAATTACCAAGTTGTCCTCTAAAGGGTTGTGTACCAATGATGATTCACGATAGTACCTAATTTTTCCTCATTATCCTGTGATGCTCCACATCACAGTATAATCAAACTTTTAAATTATCATCAATATGATAGGGTTAAAATATATCTCTATACATCTGCCTGTGTTTAATTTTTATTTCTCTTATTATGATTGAGGCTAGATATTTTGACATTTGTATACATTTAAGAAACACTTGCAGTTTCTGATCTGTACCTACTTTGTTCATACCCTTCATTTTTTTATTGAAATTTTGATAGTTTTCTTTTTATATAGCAGAAAGATTATACCAATAAATTGCAAATATTTAGTTCTCTGTTTTATTTGACATTTTTATGTGTGTTTTTAATTAATCACTCAAAAATATTTATTTTATGTTTAGATACTATTTATTATTTATTATTTATTTATTTATTGAGATGGAGTTTTGCTCTTGTTGCCCAGGCTGGAGTGCAATGGTAAAATCTTGGCTCACTGCAACCTCCGCCTCCTGGGTTCAAGTGATTCTCCTGCCTCAGTCTCTCAAGTAGCTGGGATTATAGGCACCCACCACCATGCCTGGCTAATTTTGTATTTTTAGTAGAAACGGGGTTTCACCACGTTGGTCAGTCTGGTCTCGATCTCCTATGCTCAAGTTATCCACCCATTTTGGCCTCCCAAAGTGATAGGATTATACGCATGAGGCACTGCACTGCACCCGCCTGGCCTATTCATTTGCTTCTAATTCAGATCTTGAGTCAGTTGGACTAGCCTTCCTACCTCCAAGGTTTACATTTTTACACATTTTGACATACTTTTATGGCGTTATTTTTTGATTTATTTAATACGATTACATTTTTAAATTTTTAGATTTTTGAAATTTTGTATAGCATAATATGTAGAGATGATAGAGACAGAGAAAGAAAAATAACAAGATATATTATCCTGGGATCTTAAAAACATAATGAATAGATTTTATTGAAAGATTAGAGAGGTGCCACTACCATATCATATGTTATTATTTATATGTGGCTAGATCACTGGATTCCCTTTCTATTAATTTTTCTTTCTTGTCCATTCATATCTCAGATTCAAATTGCTCTGTTAAAGCCTAATAATATATTTTGTTATCTCAAGGAATATTCTCCCCATGTTTACTCTTTTTTCTTTTCCTTCAGTGTTTCCTTTTTATGCTTTTTTCATATGCATATTAGAACCAGTCATTTCAGATACAGTATGTAAAATAACATTAAAAAGTAAAAATTAAAGAGAATTGATGTTTTCATGATGGTGAATATAATTACACACAATCTTAGTATGCCTTTTCATTTCTTAAAGCTCAACTTTTATGTTTGAAATTTCCTTACATAGGATGTGCACATTTCTTATTATGTTTATTCCTATGTAATGTAATTTTGCATGAGCATTACTACTGTAAAAATGCTTATGTAGGAGTTAATTTTATGTTTAGTATCATCCTGATAGAAAATATCATGAATGATAAAACATTCCTCCCTTTGTCTGCATTTAGCCTAGTACTCTGGTTTCCTCCCACATGCCAAAGTTAGGTGAATTGGCATGTATAGATTGTCTCAGTGTGAGTGACCGTGTGTGTGTGGAGGACGGGGTGTGGATGTGAATGGGCTCTACAATGGGATGGTGTCCAGTTCAGGACTGGTGCCCACCTTGCACCCTGAGCTGCCTGGATGGCCTCCAGCACCTGCCACCCTGAACTGGAATAAGAAAGAAAATAATTACATAATTTTGAAATCGTTATTTCTTAAATATATGTATAGCTAAAGTTTATTTTAATGTTGAACATTAGCAGTGTGTGGTTTTTTTTGTTTGTTTGTTTTGAGATGGAGGCTCACTCTGTCACCCATGCTGGAGTGCAGTGGTGCTATATTTTGGACTTTATTTAGAAATGTAGTGATATTTTTGTGACCAGAAATATGCCTCTTATTTATATCATTAGCCTATGGTAAAACTTGTTTCACACTGAAGTTGCAGTTTCCAAGAACCTATGAACTATGGTAGGAGAGAGGCCCTATTATACTTTGAATATGTACATTGAGAGATTTTAAGATTATTGAGAAAAAAAAAAGTTTTTTTTGTTGTTGTTGTTGTTACTGTTGTCATTACAAGACCTCCTTCTGTCGCCCAGGCTGACATACAGTGTTTCTATACCACAGGTCACTGCAGCCTCCAATGCCTGAACTCAATCGATCCTCCTGCCTCGGCCCCTAGAGTAGCTGGGACTACAGGCACACACTACCCCACCCAGTTTCCTTTTCTTTTAAAAACATCACAATTACAGACATACTTGCACACACTCATGTTGTCTCGACCGTTTTCTTCTTCTTTTTAAAATGTTAGCTGTTTCACTGCATTTTGTTTCACTGTAATCTGATGTTCTTTCAGCAGCAAAATAATAATTATCTCATTTTTTAAAAGCTGGAAATACATTACCCACAAGCAAACTAAGAATCACAGATTTAGGAAATCCACTAAAAGCACGTGGAAGAACATAAAATATTCACATTGTCAATGGAATAAAAGGTCATTTATTTTTATTTGATCTTGACAAATAGATAAATCTAAATTTTAGAATTCTTTAAACGTTTGTTTCCATTTTCCCCCGAATTAGATTAAGACAAGGTAATGAACCTTATCCCAATTTTTCTTAAACTTTGCATCTAGAAAATGATCAGTCAACATCTGTCTCTCAAAAGGAAAAAAAAAAATTCTCCTTTTTAGAAGAATTGGTAGAATAATAAATAATGGTACCAGTTGCCTATTTTTCTATTTTCCCAGTCTTAAAACCAGGGCAAATTCATTTTCCAGTGAACACAATTGACAGTGCATATTGGCACTTTTGTACCGTGGCTTAATCATTATAAGATTCCAAAGCTGTGTCTTTTGAGCAGAGGTGGAAGTCAATGGGTTAAACTGTAGCTCAATAAAACCATTATAGAATCAAGCAGTCTACATTCTATAGCACTCCCCCTAGACCAGGAGTCAATTCTTCTGCATTTCTCCTACCCTGCACTGCTCCCTTTGCTCTAAGGTTGTTAATATAAGGGAAGTGGCTTTTTGTTTATATGGACTTACTTTTACCTAAGATCTAGTTATTAAAAGTAGCTACCCAATTCTTATTAATTCCATTACTTTAATTTGCAGAGGAAATACCTCCTAATCCTTGGATGAATAATGTCTAATACAGCATGGTTATTGTTTGCCACCCAGAAGTTTTGTCACATAGCAGAAAACTGACATCTGCTCTTGTGCCACTCTTACTCCTGTATCACAGTGTTCACTGGAAACTCATTAAAATATCTTTTTTTTAAATTATTATACTTTAAGTTCTAGGGTACATGTGCACAACATGCAGGTTTGTTACATATATACACACGTGCCATGTTGGTGTGCTGCACCCATTAACTCATCATTTACATTAGGTATATCTCCCAATGCTATCCCTCCCCCCACCCCCTCCCCATGATAGGCCCCGGTGTGTGATGTTCCCCTTCCCGAGTCCAAGTGATCTCATTGTTCAGTTCCCACCTATGAGTGAGAACATGCGATGTTTGGTTTTCTGTTCTTGCGATAGTTTGCTTAGAATGATGGTTTCCAGCTGCATCCATGTCCCTACAAAGGACACGAACTCATTAAAATTTAAGGTGAAATAAAGACTCTGCCTTCTTTCTTTCTCTCTTTTTTTAACAGGCAAAAACTGAGAGAATTTTTTTTACTAGCAGATTTGCACTGAAAGGAATGTTAAGGAAGATTTTAAGCAGATGTGTTACATTATTTGGCGGAAACAGGGATCTACACAAAAATACAAAGGTATAAATGTAAAGGTAAAAATGCGACTTATACCTCTTCATTTTAATTGTTCCAAAAAAGAAACTGACTTTTTAAAGCAAAAGAGTAGCAATATCTTTATAGCACATGTAAAAATAAAATGGATGAAAAATCAGCATAAACGATGAAAGAAAGCATTGTGAATCTATGCAATTGTAAGATACTTAACTCCACACATGAAATGGAATACTATTTGGAGGAAGATTCTAGTTGTTTAAAGACATACATGATAAGTCCTAGAACAATATTTAAAATATTTAAAGCTATGAGTAAGTCAATAGTACAGATACATTGAATCTTGAAAAATCTTATTAACCAAAAAAGGGAAGAAAAGAAGAAAAACAGAAAAAAAAAAAGAATTAACTATTGAAGTGGTCTTTTAATACAATTTTATCAATATTAACATCAATGATTAACAGTCTAATAACCAATTAAAAGACATAAACTGTCAAATGGGATAAAAAAGCAAGTCCCGACTATGGGCTACCCACAAAACAAGGTTAATTTAAAAACAAAGGTGTAATAAATTCATTAAAAGAAAACTGATAAAAACATATATAACATTCAAATAGCAAATTTTAGAAAAAGAACTAAAACTGTTACATTAATTTCAGACAAAGTAAATTTTAGAACGAGAAATTTACCAGGACTGAAAAGAAATACTATACAATGATAAAAGGATCAGTTCTCTAAGAAACATAAAAGCCAGAAACATAAATGAACTAATCACAGAACTTCACAATATATAGAGCAAAATTTGATAGAACTGAAAGGAGAAATAGATCTTTCCACACATAATAGGAGACATCAACACCTCTCTCGTAGTAATTGATAGAACATGTACACGGAAAATCAATCTTTCTGCCAATGAAGATTTTTTTCTCTCATTTACTCAGACATAAAATGTCATGTTATCTTCAATTCCTCCCTTCCAATACCTCATCTCTACTCAAGACTTACATATTATGTCAGCCCGTTCCTTCTTACTGAAGGAATATAGGTGATCTATAAGACTCATAAACAGTTGGAAACCATATCTTGGGATGATAATGGTACTTATACCTATAAGGGATAAACCACTAACAGATAAATTAATTAGCCATGATTAGAAAAAAATGATTTAATTTTTAAAATAGTATATTACTCCTCAATTCATTTCATCAACATCATTATGGGGACATTGCTTTCTATGAAAATATTACTAGGTCTTCCCCATGGAACAATTGCTGGTGTATGAGGAACACTTCACAGAAACTACACTGACACTAACATTTAAAAAGTTGCCCAAATTTCAAGTCACTTTAAATTACTCTGTTGACATCAGCAATGTGTTCATATAAGATATGTGAAGTTTCCTCAGCTATCTTTAATAGCATGTCTTGCCAGAGAATAACATTGTCACTTTATACTTCTTAACTATATCTACCACAAGGGACAGAGAAAAATATTAGATGAAGCTGTTTTTCATTAAATATTTCATTGATGACACTTGTGGTTTTAAAAGTTTTTTTCTTTGTGTGTGTATGTGTGTGTGTTTGTTTACCTTTTGAAAACAAGCTACCAATATTGTACTTTTATTTTGGGAATATGATTTTCTGAATTTTGTGCTTTGAAACAGGTGATAAATAGAGGTAACATCTCTCAGAAATTATTTGTAACTAAAAATTCTAATGACTAATCTGTCAAAACAAATTTGAAGAAAATAAAGAACTAATCATATTTTAGAGATTTTGAAATATGTGATAAAAATAGTTTGTTTATTTCTGAAAGTGGATTTATATAGTGGTTAAAAATAGAAGAGTTCATAAAACCCAAATCTACTGTTAACCTGTGTAGTAGGTGGCAGTGGGTTAGGTCTTCTCATGGTCTTCCTGAGACTAAAGGAGTTGGCAAGTTCCATGTTTCAAGAAAGAGTACAGGGCAGTCAATTAAGGAAATAAGAATTAGGCAAAAGCCTGCCAATTGTGATAGTCCAAATCTACTATGAACATAGTATGAGTGTGCCTGCATTGGCATGGACAGATATAGAGATGGAGATTAATATATCAAGATTGAATTTTTTAGGAGAATGATGCAGAGTGCTCTTCCTTGTCAAATGTACTTCTGACTTTGCTGCAGCTAGAAGGAGGGGGAGAATATTGTTTGAGTTTATAAGATAAAAAATAATGATACATCAACATTTATTCACATTGCTTAAAAAAGCCATCTGTGATTCCAACTCTGCCTTCTCTTCCTACACCCCACTTCATTCTCCAATTATCCTCTCTTGGTCTATTTGAACCCTATGTTCCAACCATTCTGATTATTCACTGTACTTTTATATGTTGCTTAGCAAATACCTAGTCATTGTTCAATATTTGGTGTAAGTTTCACACTCACTCCACGGCCCCTAATTCAGATCTAATTGAAAACTCCATATTCAGTGGCTGCATACATCTAATAAAACACTTAGGAAAAGTTATCATACTCATTTATCTGTGTCAAAATCTATCCCTTTTCAAATTTAAGCTGTTTATAATCTAGAATTTTAGAAATTGATGTATTTCCTGATTCTGGAACAATGCCTGGCATATAATAGGTGTTTAAATAACACCTGTTGTATACATGTCTATAGAACCAGATGTAAATTGTTTATTTATGCTTGAAAACAGAAGCATTGTGAGACTGATAAATGACCTTGGACTAAGAGGCAAGGGTCAATGGCTTCAATTTAATGGAAAACTGAAAGAGCTGGCATTTATGGTCTTTAGAGCTCTTAAGATTTAGGTCCATGTTTTTTCTTATATTTAAATATTTAGCTGGTAATATTAGCTTAAAAATTTAAGAAAAATAATTAAATAGTTTTAAATTACAGTGAAAATATATTAAAAGAATACAGTATATATATATATATAATAAAAAACTTTCCATTTCTACATGTATAATACCAATTCTGTTTTATGTTAAGATTAAATCGAATTTTATTTCATCCAATAAATGATTCTCTTTTACCCAGAAGAGAGCATTAGCTATAAAGTAGCCTGTAACTTTTACCTACATCTATGAAGATGTCTACTTTTATAAGTAAAATAACCATAGTGCTATTTAAATAATTTTATTTCCACAGGTAGACCAAAGCTAATGTTTAAACTTAATGATATTTCCTATCATGATATTGTAAAGGTTTACACTTCACATTATGGGAATCACCAATATACGATTCTCAATCTCTATTATTATAATGTTTAAGATCCACAATTACTTAAAATAATAGGCTGCAGTCCCCTTGCCTCATTTTGCCTAAAAGTTTATCTAATATATTATATTTTCAATTACCAGCATTATGTATTTTATCTGTACCTACAGAGATATTATGCATGCATGACCACATTAATGTTCATAAGAGAAGTAGAAATTGTTCAGACACAACTTTTTACACTTGTGTGTTTGAGTGAATGCTGGATATTAAGAAACCTGGTACAGCAGGCTAAAGTCATCTGTTGTGTTACCTTGCACTAATTTGGTAAATTGTGAATATCCAGTGACTTTAATCAATAGTAAGTATTCAACAGAGTAACAAAAGATTTCCTGTTCTAGAACATAAATTTTATTGCGTATAATTAAGGCAAACCACGTGATGTTATCAAATCCATACATTTTTTATATATACACACACACACGTTGTATGTATTTTATGTATTATATATTTTATGTGTATATATAATACATGAATTCCATATATAATCCATCATATATATGATATATATGATATACATATATGAAATGGTTGATATCCTTTGGTTTTTTGATACTTAAATGTTAACATAATTGGTTTTAATTTTGGGGGGAGAATTTTCAGAGACATTGTAAGCCTCTGAAAAATAAAAGAAAGGGTCTAGACATATAATATTCCTTCCTCTTTGGCTTCTATTTTCTAGCCTATCCTCATTTTAAATTATCCGATGCCTAACCTAAATTTTGAAATGTTTGGCTAAACATTATATTAAATATGATTCTTTTGTCATGTTAAGTGTTTACCTTTCATTATTTTAAAGTTATCATTTAACTTTAGTTAAATGGTAGTGGTAGTTTCAAAAATACAATAGTAACTGTTTATTTAGAAACTATTTTTAAAGGTCAATTAATAATGAAATGTCTGCTGTTATGAAATAACGTTCTTACGAAAAGGAGCTTGTTTTTAATAATGATAACAGCAGTGACACGTCCTATGAGTAGGCACTCTTCTAAGCACTTTATATATTGTTAATAATCTTTACAAAACCTATGAGGCATGTACTATTATTGGCTCCATTTCACCTATGAGAAACCTAAGACATGGAGAAGTTAATTACTTGTGCTAGATTACCCAGCTGCAGGTCCATGATCCATACTCTTATTGAAATATGATATCAAAAGTTGGTGACTATATAAGTTTTTTATGACACTAAAAAGTATCCCCAACACATTAAAGACTTAATAGATAACTCAAAGTTGTAAAAATTACTAGAAGAAAAAATAGGGAAAAAGCTGCTTGACATTTGGTTTTGGCAAATTTTTTTTTGGATAGGATACCCAAATTACAAGGAACTAAAGCAAAACTAAACAAATGAGATTACACCAAACTAACAACCTTCTACACAACAAAGGAAACAATTAGCAGAGAAGAGACAACCTGCAGCTTGGGACAGAATATCCGCAAACCACACACCTGATAAGGGGTGAATATACAAAATATATAAGGAACTCAATTCAATAACAAGAAAACAAGAACAAAATGGGCAAAGGACCTGAATAGACTCTTCTCAGAAGAAGACACAAATGGTCATGGGTACCTGGAAAAATGTTCAACATCACTAATCATCAGGTAAATGCAAATCAAAACTGCAATGAGATATCACTCATGCCTATTAGAATCATTATTATAAAAAAGGCAAGCAATACCAAGTGTTGACAAAGATGTGAAGAAAAGGTAACCCTTATATACCGTTGATGGGAATGTAGAGTGTTGTGGCCGCTATGCAAAACAGTATGGAGGTTGCTTAAAAACTTAACAACTAGAACTACCATAGGATCCAGCAATTTCACTTCTGCTTACACATCTAAAGGAAATCACATCAGTATGTCAAAGAGATGTCTGCGCTCTCATGTTTATTGTGGCATCATTCACAATAACCAAGATATAGAATCAGTCTGTGTCTATCAACAGATAAATGAAAAAAATTACACACACACATCCACAAACACAGATACACACATGCACATACATAATGCAATAGTATTCAGCCTTAAAAAAAAGACAATCCCGCCATTTACAACAACAGGAACAAACTTGGAAGAAATTATGTTATGTAAAATGAGCCAAGTACAGAGGGAAAAGTTCTGCATGATCTTACTTATATGTGGAATCTAAAAAGTTGAACTCACAGGAGTAGAGAGCAGAATGATAGTTACCAGGGGCTGACAAGAGGTAGGGGTGGGGAAAGGGAGATGCTGGTCAAAGGACACATAACTTCAGTTAGACGGGAGGAATAAGTTCTGGAAATCTATTGTACAGCATTGTGACTATATTCAATAATAATGTGCTGTATATAGTACTTGAAAATTGCAAAGACAGTAGACCTCAAATGTTTTCACACATACAAAAAAAATGGTATGTATGGTGACAAATAAATGCTAATTATCTTCATTTAATCATTCTGCGATGCATACATGTCAAAACATCACATATACCTCATAACTCTATACAGCAAATATAAATAATAACCACTTCTTGACATGTATTTTGGTGAGATTGGCATATCCATTCACTGAACTAACACGGTTGAAGTAGTACTACTTTATTTTATTATAGCTTCAACTTTTATTTTAGATTCAGGGTTTGGTCCATGGGTATATTCCAGGATGCTGAGGTTCGAGGTATGAATGACTTTGTCACCCAGGTAGTGAGCATAGTACCCAATGCTTTTTCAATCCTTGGCCCCCCTCCTTTTCTCCCCATCTAGTAGTCCCTGGTGTTTATTGTTTATATCTTTATGTCCATGTGCACCCAATGTTTAGCTTCCACTTACAAGTGAGAACATGTTATATTTGGTTTTCTGTTACTGAGTTAATTCACTTATGATAATGGCCTCCAGCTGCCTCCACGTTGCTGCAAAGGAAACGATTTCATTCTTTTTTATGACTCTGCAGTATTCGATGGTGTGTATATATGTAACATTTTCTCTAAATTCACCAATGGACACCTAGGTTGAGTCCATGTCTTTGCTATTGTGAATAGTGCTGTGATGAACATGCAAGGGCATGTGTCTTTTTGGTAGAATAATTTGTTTTTCTTTGGGTAATATACCTAGTAATGGGATTGCTGAGTTGAATGGTAGTTCTGCTTTTACTTCTTTGAGAAATCTCCAAAATGGGTCCCACAGTGGCTGAACTAATTTACATTCCCAACAGTGCACAAGCATTCCCTTTCCTCTGCAGCCCTGCCAGCATGTGCTATTTTTTGACTTTTTAATAGCAGCCATTTCAATTGGTGTGAGATGGTATTTCGTTGTAGTTTCAGTTGCATTTCTCTAATGATTAGCAATCTTGAGCATTATTTAATGATTGTTGGTTGCTTGTATGTCTTCTTTGAGGAGTGTGTGTGTGTGGTAATGTTTTTCACCTACTTTTAATGGGGATATTTGTTTTTTGCTTGTTGAATTGTTTAAGTTCCTTATAGATTCAGGATATTAGACCTTTGACAGATGCCTAGTTTGTGAATATTTTCTCCTGTTCTGTGGGTTGCCTGTTTACTCTGTTGATAGTCTCTTTTGCTGAAGTAGCACTCTTAGAAATGTCTTTTATACATATATCTTTAAGCACTATACTACAGGTGTTACAGTGTGGTAGGTACATCCATTTACTTATAAAAAGACATTCTCAAGTTGTGTTTTGTGAGCCATCTTAATTTTACAATTGCCTTTTTTTCCCATCTGCAACTATCTTCCATTTATGATGAGAGTTTCTGGTATGCCTATGCATGGTTAATTTTATGTGTCAACCTGGCTAGCCTTCAGGGCCCAGTTCTTTGGTGAAACACTCGTCTGGATATTGCTGTAAAAGTATTTTGTAGATACCATTTCCAATCAGTTGACTTTACTCTTTATAATGAGGATTATTCTTCATAATATAGGTAAGCCTTATCCAATCAGTTGAAGATTGTGAGAGCAAAAATTAAGGTTTCTAGTAAAGGAGGGATCCATCTTCAAGACTGCAATAGAAACCCTTTCTGAGCTTCCAGTTACTGGCCTGTCCTACAAATGTTTGATTCATCAGCCTCCAGAATCATGCAAATTAGTTGCTTAAACTAATTTCTTAAAATTTCTCTCTGCCTGTCTCTCCCTCTCTCAACCACTTCCAGGGTTCAAGCAGTAGATTATGAAGATGAAATGAGAAGATTACTGAACATTTACTTAGTAATTTTATAGATACAGTATGAAAATAAAACATTTCTCATTTTGAAATCTTCAATTTAGTTTTAGAATTTAACAAATTTATAAAGTTAGAAAAAATGTCTTCTTAAATATTTAAAATAGTGATTGCATTAAGACAACTGCTTTAATTTTGAAGTCTACTATTTTTGAAACTGTTTTGAGTGGCTTTAACTCTTCCTCATATTTATTGCCTCTGTATGCAATTTCTTACAAAAGTGATGAAGAAGGGAGTAATTGCTGGCACCCAACATATTGGGGTCCATTAAACTTTTGTCTGTCTCTTCATTCATCTTCTGGTCTTATCATTAACATCTCTATGAAGTAAGCTTGACTTAGATTTACTTTCCGGTTTGATTATCTTTTTATTTTATATAGATGCCTTTTTCATTAAGAGTTGAAACTGTTATTGCAGAAAAAAAAAAAACCTGTAAGACTAAAAAGACAACACAGCCAACTATATTGATCTTTTAATACAGTTTTACTTAGGTATGCAAGCTCAGAAATTTTTAATGTATTCAATTTCCCTTAACAAGTAGCATTCTATATTTGCATGCTTTTCTCTTCTTTTCTGTTTCTGGCCCTGAAGGGAGATTTTAAATCCAGTCCAAAAAAATTTAAATTACTTCTTAATAACATGAGTCTACTCTACATGCATTAATTTCAGGGGACACTGGCATTAGTGTTCTCTTAAGGACTAGCAGTCTCTGTTTTCCATAATTGAGTTATCAAAAAATGCATTCAAGCAGAAGTACTATTAGATCCATACATGGTAATGTAGGTAGTTTAAATCATTAAAATATTGTTAGAGATAAAGCAGAAAAAAAAAAAACCTTAGGTACACTGGCATTCTCCTAAGGATAAGCAGAATCTTTTTTTTTTTTTTTGAGACGGAGTCTTGCTCTGTCGCCTGGGCTGGAGTGCAGTGGCCAGATCTCAGCTCACTGCAAGCTCCGCCTCCCAAGTTTACGCCATTCTCCTGCCTCAGCCTCCCGTGTAGCTGGGACTACAGGCGCCTGCCACCTCGCCCAGCTAGTTTT